>NC_090763.1:44621025-44638525 GCF_036898095.1 Palaemon carinicauda
CTTAAAAAAGACTCTGGAAGACTTCCAACCAGTATAAGCACGTAAGTTATCAAACGACATAGTTTGAAAGAAGTTAAGAGACGAGGCAACCTTCCTCGGATCATGACCTGCGGGTGTACTTTCAGGATCCGCTCTGCGAATAAAGTAAGTGATTTTCGCCCTTATCTGTTTCAAGGATAACGTTGAACCCGAAGTTTCTCCCCTAAAAAGCTGGCCTCCCCCAAAGTCTGAAGTTCTATGAAGATAGACCTTTAGACATTCCACTGGACAGAGGGATGCTTCTTCTTTCAGAGGTTCAGAGGGCAGATTCTCCAGGGACCCCATCTTTTAGTGGTTAGCTCATTCTTGGCGAGAAAAGTCGGATCCAGAAAGAGATTTAGTTCTCCGTTCGGTGTAAACTGAATGTGACCCTCATCCCTTGAGAGGGCTACTATTTCACTGACTCTGGCTCCTGAGGCTAGTACAAATAGAAATATCACTTTCTGAGTCAAGTCTTTCAGCGAGCAATCTTCATTGTTCAAGGTAGAGGCCAGATGAAGAACCTTATCCAAAGACCATGAAATAGGCTTTGGAGGAGCTGCAGGCCGAAGTTTTGCGCAGATTTTCGGAATCTTGTTGAAGATTTCGCTTGAAAAATCCACTTGGAAGGCATATAGAATCGGTCTAGCTAAGGCAGATTTACACGTAGTGATCGTATTAGCCACTAGTCCTTGTCCGTGAAGATGGATGAAAAAGGACAGGCAGAAATCCGTAGAAATCTCTTGAGGTTTCTTCGCCTTAACAAAGGCCACCCATTTCTTCTAGGAAGATTCGGTTTGTCTTCTAGTTGACTTTGACTTATATTCTTCTAAGAAATTAATGCCGTCTTCGGAAATCCCAAACCTCTTCTTGACCGCTAAGGTGAGAAAATCGTGAGATGAAGGTTCTGGGTTTTCTCTGATAATTGATTGATTGATTTAAAGTTTTCAGGCATCCTGACTTTTCTCTGATAAAGCGTAGACAGTCGATTTCTGTACTAGCTGAGTCAGAACTGGTTCCGGCAACGGGATCAGCTTCAGGCGTAGTTCTGTTATCAATGGAAACCAGACACTGCCTGGCCACTTGTGGGCCACAATCGCTGCCCTTCCGCGAAAGGATCTCTATTAGGTTAACGTAAAATTATTTCTTTGTTTTATTTAAATCAGCCTTGTTTTTCTTTTTAAGTTAAGGTATTTTTGTTGTTTGTTTACTATGGTGTTAATGTAAGTTAAGTGGCTCTCCGATTGTTGGATAGTGTTTTTTGCGCCTCCTCCTCCTCCTTTGTGTATTAGTGGACTATCGTTTTAACAATTGTTATTCTTTTTACTGTGAGTGTTGATGAACGCTGGGAAGGTGATGAGTGGACATGGTCGACCGGTGAATGCAGTTCGGGTCTTGACAAGCTCTCACCAACAATATTTCTTGTCTCAGCATTCCTTGTGACTTGGAGGACGACTTTAGCTATTACCTTCCCACTTCCGTTGAAGTGTTTAGCAGGTGCTCAGTCATCTGCGACTGTAGTTTCTGCCACTTGTTCCCGTCGGAGGATGTTTACGGGAATTGTGTCGACGCTGCTTCCCAACACTGGAGTTTTGCATTTGCTTGCCGTGTCCTTCTAGTCCAGCTGTTACATACGGGAGTGAGAGCAAACTGGCTCGTGAGGAGTTACGTAGGGAGGCTGACGCCAGGTAAGACGAATTATCGTTCCACTTGTATAGAGAAATGTATTACTCTTCAGTGCCTGGCGTACAGTTTTACCCTTCCGTTAGCAGTTTAATGGATTAAGCACGGCTCAGAGTTCAACGTATCTTCTGGTACTTCACTTGAGGTGAAGTTGTTTATTTTACCAAATTTTGTTTATTTATAGATGTGTATATTGGAGTTTCATGGGTATATGTTGCGTGTTAATGTTTTGTAATCAGAGTTCCACATTTAGATTTGTATTGTAGGTAGGAGTATTAAGGTTTTCATTGTTTTCCTCTCTTACTTCCTTCTACCTTATTATTATTAGGTTATTGATTATTTTGGCTAGCCGTATTTGGATCCACCCTGTTATTTTTAAGTGTTTTCTCTCTTGTAATTTTCTCATGTTTAGGGCTTAGTGTAGTAGCTTTAGGTTATTTTCTTGTGAGTTCCCGAGAACCATTATTTGTTTTCTTGAATATGTGTATAATTAAGTGTATTTAATCTCACAAGGTTGATTTAAGTTATTGTTCTACTTTATAATAAATATTGTCAAGTTTTCTTGGGTC
Organism: Palaemon carinicauda; assembly: GCF_036898095.1. Classification (NCBI taxonomy): domain Eukaryota; kingdom Metazoa; phylum Arthropoda; class Malacostraca; order Decapoda; family Palaemonidae; genus Palaemon; species Palaemon carinicauda. The sequence goes on from NC_090763.1 coordinate 44,623,296, forward strand.
TCTGTTTCCGTCTTTCCTTATCACTGACGTACTTTTACCGACTGCAATCCATGAGAATTTAAATATCTTAAAAGAACCTGCATTACAACCTGGTAGGTTGTAACAATCTCAATTTGTCGACGGCTTTCAACAACAGGTTGGTTGGTGGGAACAGGTAAATCCTGGACCATCTGTTCCAATCTAGACACATCGCGTCCGTCGCTTCCGCTAGAGGATCCTTGTACGGGGCTACGTACCGGGCTAACTTCTTGTTGTCGCTCGTTGCGAAGAGATCTACTTGCAATCCTGGAACTTTGCTCAATATGGAGGAGAATGATCCTGCGTCTAGGGACCATTCGGACTCTATCGGGTCGAACCTGGATACAGCGTCCGCCGTCACATTGCGGAATCCTTGAAGGTGAACTGCTGATAAGTGCCATCTCATCTTCTTGGACAGATGAGGAATAAGTATTATCACCTGATTCAACTGATGAGATCTTGAACCTTGACGATTTATGCATCTCATCACTACTTTTCTGTCTAGGACCAAGCGAATGTGGATTGATCGGCAAAGTTTCAGTTTCTTCAGAGAGAGAAACACTGCCATGGCTTCCAGATAGTTGATGTGGAAGGTCTTGAACAGGGGAGACTACGTTCCTTGCACTTTCCAAAGATGAGAATGACCCCCCCATCCTTGCTTCGAAGCATCCGTGTGGACGGTGACTGTAGGAGGAGGTGGTTGCAAGGATACTTTTCTTCTTAAGTTCTTTGTCTCCGACTATGGCTCGAGAATCGATCGAAGACAATTTGGTAACGGTCTTAGTAGATCTCTTCGATCGTTGTAAGCGTATTTTCTCCAGATCCCTGAGGCATTTTTTAATTGTGCTTTCAAAAGTGGGTCTGTCAAAGAGGCAAACTGGAGAGACCCCAACACTCTCTCCTGTTGTCTTCTTGAAATCTTTTGTGACCGGAGCAGATTTTTGATGGCCCCTGCAATCTCCTTTCTCTTTGACTTTGGCAAGGAGAGGCAATGTGACTGTAAGTCCCAGTGGATTTCCAACCACTGGAACTTTTGAGCTGGAGACAGCCGAGACTTTTTCAAGTTGATCTTAAACCCTAGGTACTCTAGGAATTGGATCACTTTTCTGGAGGCTTGCAAGCATTCTTCTTTGGATGCTGCCCACACCAGCCAGTCGTCCAGGTAGGCCATCACCTGAACCCCTTCTAGGCGTAGTTGTCGAACAACTGCATTTGCAAGCTTTGTGAATATTCTTGAGGCAATATTCAAACCGAAAGGCATGGCTCTTAAAACGAATTTTCTTTTCTGGAGCTTTAATCCCAGGTAGGGGGAAACTTGGCGGTTGATTGGCACATGCCAGTATACGTCCCTCATGTTTATGGAGACTGTGAATGCCCTTTTGGGCAGAAGGATCCTTATGTGCTGAAGCGTCAGCATTCTGAACTTGTAGTTCACAATGAACCTGTTGAGTGGTGATAAGTCCAGAATGACTCTGGGCTTTTCCAAATCCTTATAATTTGATGGACTTTGCTTTCTTTATTACCCTCTTTATCAATAGTTCCTGAACGTATTCTTCCAGAACTGGGATTGAAGGCTGGAAGAATTGAGGAAAGATTGGTAAAGATGAGGTCCAACCCCATCCCAGTCCTATCTTGATCAGGCTGTGGGCCCAAGGATGGAAGGTCCACCGATCCTGAAAGTGTAGAAGTCTCCCTCCTACCGGCAGCATCTCACTTTGAGTGCTGGGTGGAAGACTTTCCACTTGGCCACGACCTCTTTTGTTGCCTCTTCCTCTGAAGGGGCGTCCAGAGGAGCCTCGAAAGGATCCCCTAAACTTTGGCTTAGAAGAAGCCGACTGCCTTTCATAAGCTGGGGTGAAAACTGGAAACTGAGTCGCCAGTGTTTGGGGCACCAGTTGAAAGGTGGTGGTAGGTTATGCCACCGTCTGGGGCACCATGGCCATGGGAAGCTGTTGCTGTCTTGGCTGAGAGGACAGGCGAGGCCGCTTTGACTTGTTCTTCGGCTGGGGACCCCTGGCAGCGGAAGACTTTCTCTTGGAGGACAAGCCCCATTTAGAGAAGAGATTCCTATTCTCCGAAGCAGCCTTGTCGACGACCTCCTTCACCACATCACTAGGAAAGAGGTCTTTTCCCCAGATATTAGAAGCTATCAGCTTCCTCGGTTCGTGTTTCATAGAGGCAGAAGCAAACACGAACTCCCAACAAGCCGTCCTGGCTCTGATAAAGTTGTATAGGTCTTTTGTAACCATAGCCAAGTGCGCCTTGGCAAAGACCATATACATTTCTGGAGAATCCGGGATGCTAGCTATCGTTTCTAGCCCCTTTTGTAAAGACATGGACGCTGCCAAGCGCTCCTTTGTCTCATGTTCTCTCTTCAAGAGAAACTCTGACTGTTTTGGGAGGTCCTCGTTGAACTGACATCCAGCGATGTCGGGCTCTAGCCTCCTGACTGAGAAGGTAACGTAAACGTCCTTCCAGTCCTTGTCATCTGAAGGAAAAGCGAGGGAGAAAGGCTTGCTTTCTTCCAGTGTGGGGCAGGGCTTTCCTGCCCTCACAGCCTTCAGAGCTGCTTTAAACCCTTTATCCATAAAGGGAAAAGCACGTTGAGGGTCAGCAATAAACGATGGATGTTTCTTGCTTAATGCCGGCACCTTTGAGCAAGTGAATGCCCTCTCCTTTAGCTTTGTGGAAAACAAAGCCTGTGCTTTAGCGAGCTCAAGGACAATTACTTCCTTGGGCTCCATCTCTTCTTTGGATGCCGGTTCAGTTTTGAGCAGGACATGACAATCCGGGCAGGATGCCCTGCTGGGCCAGAACTCTACCTCCTCCACTGGGACGGTACCCAGTTTCTCCGAAAGGAAAATCTTGCCTGCTGACATAGGCATGTGCTCCGCGCACCTCCAAGGGTTAACATCGGAGAACACAGGGAGGTCCTTCACATTTAGTTTCTTCGGGGCTAAGCGCGAGGAAACCAATTGCTCGATCTCTGATCGGAAAGTAGTCTCTTTCTCTGACGACTTCTTCTACAAGTCATACACCATCAACATCAGAGATTGCAAGCTGGTCGTAAGTGCCTCCAGATGAGGCGGTTGCGAAGAGGTTGATGGAGCTGGTTACACCACAGCCGCTGAAGAAACCGATACCGCTTCAGTATTCTCAACCTCGTTAGAAGGAGGAACAACTGTCTCCTGTTCTAACTCTTCTACGAGGAGATTCTTCTCAGTCTCCTCGGAAACGACAGACATATTGTCGTCCAGGTGGACGCTCTCCAAAGCATCCGCCACGTCAGGGTCTCCAGGTTTCTGAACCGGGAGTTGCACCAAGGGGAGTGCAGGTTTAGTCTGGGGAATAACGGCCTCATCACGAGCTCCGGGGAAGAGACAGTCCCTCATCCTAGCATTAGGAAGGTATGGGCCCGAGGTATTCTTTTGAAAACCTCTAACCCATTTCCGCAGCATAATCCTAGCTGCATCCCTAGACTCAGCAGACTTTTGATCATCAAAAGCCTCCTTAACCAACTTGTCACACAGAGTACAAGCCTCTGGGTCCCAGTACTTGAGAGCCCCTTTGGTGAGAGAACAGCTGGCGAGAGACCTACACACCCCATGTCCGTAGAAGTCCTTGCTGCGGTGCCTACAATAGTTGTTCCCGCACGAGGGATGCTCCTCCTGTAAAGAAAAGAAAAGCAAATGAGTTTTCTGTGAAATTCAAAAATTTCAACATAATACATTTACTATATTTAGCTTGGATATGGTAAACTATAGTAGGAAAGATACCCACATGTGTTTCCCATCCAGCCATTTGCTATGACCCCTTCCCGTATTGGACCATAAAATTCACAAAGAATTGAACAACAGAGGGAATATCCAAGATATATAGTGTCTACTTGACACAACCTCTTATAATGTTATAAACAGTGGATAATTTTAATGGATATAACCATTAAAATAAGAGAGAATCATCTCTCTATGATGGTCTCACAAATGGCTACACAAGAACCACTTGCAGGCTGGAAAAATTTTATCACATTTTTCTGGATACAGCAGTTGCCGGCGGCAGCATGCCGCCGACACTGCCGACACTGCCGGCCTTGCTGACACTGCCGGCCCCGCCGACGCTGCCGGCCCCGCCGACGCTGCCGGCCCCGCCGACGCTGCCGGCCCCGCCGACGCTGCCGGCCCCGCCGACGCCATGGCTTCCAGATAGTTGATGTGGAAGGTCTTGAACAGGGGAGACTACGTTCCTTGCACTTTCCAAAGATGAGAATGACCCCCCCATCCTTGCTTCGAAGCATCCGTGTGGACGGTGACTGTAGGAGGAGGTGGTTGCAAGGATACTTTTCTTCTTAAGTTCTTTGTCTCCGACTATGGCTCGGGAATCGATCGAAGACAATTTGGTAACGGTCTTAGTAGATCTCTTCGATCGTTGTAAGCGTATTTTCTCCAGATCCCTGAGGCATTTTTTAATTGTGCTTTCAAAAGTGGGTCTGTCAAAGAGGCAAACTGGAGAGACCCCAACACTCTCTCCTGTTGTCTTCTTGAAATCTTTTGTGACCGGAGCAGATTTTTGATGGCCCCTGCAATCTCCTTTCTCTTTGACTTTGGCAAGGAGAGGCAATGTGACTGTAAGTCCCAGTGGATTTCCAACCACTGGAACTTTTGAGCTGGAGACAGCCGAGACTTTTTCAAGTTGATCTTAAACCCTAGGTACTCTAGGAATTGGATCACTTTTCTGGAGGCTTGCAAGCATTCTTCTTTGGATGCTGCCCACACCAGCCAGTCGTCCAGGTAGGCCATCACCTGAACCCCTTCTAGGCGTAGTTGTCGAACAACTGCATTTGCAAGCTTTGTGAATATTCTTGAGGCAATATTCAAACCGAAAGGCATGGCTCTTAAAACGAATTTTCTTTTCTGGAGCTTTAATCCCAGGTAGGGGGAAACTTGGCGGTTGATTGGCACATGCCAGTATACGTCCCTCATGTTTATGGAGACTGTGAATGCCCTTTTGGGCAGAAGGATCCTTATGTGCTGAAGCGTCAGCATTCTGAACTTGTAGTTCACAATGAACCTGTTGAGTGGTGATAAGTCCAGAATGACTCTGGGCTTTTCCAAATCCTTATAATTTGATGGACTTTGCTTTCTTTATTACCCTCTTTATCAATAGTTCCTGAACGTATTCTTCCAGAACTGGGATTGAAGGCTGGAAGAATTGAGGAAAGATTGGTAAAGATGAGGTCCAACCCCATCCCAGTTTTGGGAGGTCCTCGTTGAACTGACATCCAGCGATGTCGGGCTCTAGCCTCCCGACTGAGAAGGTAACGTAAACGTCCTTCCAGTCCTTGTCATCTGAAGGAAAAGCGAGGGAGAAAGGCTTGCTTTCTTCCAGTGTGGGGCAGGGCTTTCCTGCCCTCACAGCCTTCAGAGCTGCTTTAAACCCTTTATCCATAAAGGGAAAAGCACGTTGAGGGTCAGCAATAAACGATGGATGTTTCTTGCTTAATGCCGGCACCTTTGAGCAAGTGAATGCCCTCTCCTTTAGCTTTGTGGAAAACAAAGCCTGTGCTTTAGCGAGCTCAAGGACAATTACTTCCTTGGGCTCCATCTCTTCTTTGGATGCCGGTTCAGTTCTGAGCAGGACATGGCAATCCGGGCAGGATGCCCTGCTGGGCCAGAACTCTACCTCCTCCACTGGGACGGTACCCAGTTTCTCCGAAAGGAAAATCTTGCCTGCTGACATAGGCATGTGCTCCGCGCACCTCCAAGGGTTAACATCGGAGAACACAGGGAGGTCCTTCACATTTAGTTTCTTCGGGGCTAAGCGCGAGGAAACCAATTGCTCGATCTCTGATCGGAAAGTAGTCTCTTTCTCTGACGACTTCTTCTACAAGTCATACACCATCAACATCAGAGATTGCAAGCTGGTCGTAAGTGCCTCCAGATGAGGCGGTTGCGAAGAGGTTGATGGAGCTGGTTACACCACAGCCGCTGAAGAAACCGATACCGCTTCAGTATTCTCAACCTCGTTAGAAGGAGGAACAACTGTCTCCTGTTCTAACTCTTCTACGAGGAGATTCTTCTCAGTCTCCTCGGAAACGACAGACATATTGTCGTCCAGGTGGACGCTCTCCAAAGCATCCGCCACGTCAGGGTCTCCAGGTTTCTGAACCGGGAGTTGCACCAAGGGGAGTGCAGGTTTAGTCTGGGGAATAACGGCCTCATCACGAGCTCCGGGGAAGAGACAGTCCCTCATCCTAGCATTAGGAAGGTATGGGCCCGAGGTATTCTTTTGAAAACCTCTAACCCATTTCCGCAGCATAATCCTAGCTGCATCCCTAGACTCAGCAGACTTTTGATCATCAAAAGCCTCCTTAACCAACTTGTCACACAGAGTACAAGCCTCTGGGTCCCAGTACTTGAGAGCCCCTTTGGTGAGAGAACAGCTGGCGAGAGACCTACACACCCCATGTCCGTAGAAGTCCTTGCTGCGGTGCCTACAATAGTTGTTCCCGCACGAGGGCTGCTCCTCCTGTAAAGAAAAGAAAAGCAAATGAGTTTTCTGTGAAATTCAAAAATTTCAACATAATACATTTACTATATTTAGCTTGGATATGGTAAACTAGAGTAGGAAAGATACCCACATGTGTTTCCCATCCAGCCATTTGCTATGACCCCTTCCCGTATTGGACCATAAAATTCACAAAGAATTGAACAACAGAGGGAATATCCAAGATATATAGTGTCTACTTGACACAACCTCTTATAATGTTATAAACAGTGGATAATTTTAATGGATATAACCATTAAAATAAGAGAGAATCATCTCTCTATGATGGTCTCACAAATGGCTACACAAGAACCACTTGCAGGCTGGAAAAATTTTATCACATTTTTCTGGATACAGCAGTTGCCGGCGGCAGCATGCCGCCGACACTGCCGACACTGCCGGCCTTGCTGACACTGCCGGCCCCGCCGACGCTGCCGGCCCCGCCGACGCTGCCGGCCCCGCCGACGCTGCCGGCCCCGCCGACGCTGCCGGCCCCGCCGACGCCATGGCTTCCAGATAGTTGATGTGGAAGGTCTTGAACAGGGGAGACTACGTTCCTTGCACTTTCCAAAGATGAGAATGACCCCCCCATCCTTGCTTCGAAGCATCCGTGTGGACGGTGACTGTAGGAGGAGGTGGTTGCAAGGATACTTTTCTTCTTAAGTTCTTTGTCTCCGACTATGGCTCGAGAATCGATCGAAGACAATTTGGTAACGGTCTTAGTAGATCTCTTCGATCGTTGTAAGCGTATTTTCTCCAGATCCCTGAGGCCGCCGACGCTGCCGGCCCCGCCGACGCTGCCGGCCCCGCCGACGCTGCCGGCCCCGCCGACGCTGCCGGCCCCGCCGACGCTGCCGGCCCCGCCGACGCTGCCGGCCCCGCCGACGCTGCCGGCCCCGCCGACGCTGCCGGCCCCGCCGACGCTGCCGGCCCCGCCGACGCTGCCGGCCCCGCCGACGCTGCCGGCCCCGCCGACGCTGCCGGCCCCGCCGACGCTGCCGGCCCCGCCGACGCTGCCGGCCCCGCCGACGCTGCCGGCCCCGCCGACACTGCCGGCCCCACCGACGTCGTCGGTATGTAGGGCCAGTCGGTAAATGTCGGCAGGCAATCGTCTGCCGAGCCTGCCGGCAACTTCCGTAAATAAAAATATAGTGTCGACCTGCCGACATTGTCGGCATGATGGGCTAGTCAGCAAATGCCAGCAGGCCGGCTCTGCCGGGCCTGCTAGCCAATGCTGGCTACACTATGGGTGGAAGGCATTGGCCAGTTGCCGACAAGCTACTCAGTTGCCGGCAGGCAGGCCTACCCACTCACCAACAGCATCGAACAACAATGTCCGAGGCAAGAGAAACAGCGAACTGTTAGCCTAGCCAACCCAAATTGTCAGCAGTACTACAGCCCATGATAGAAAGAAAGGGAGAAAGATAAGGATAGAAGATGGCAAAGAATCAGTTATGACGTCTACACCCTGAAAGAGTGTGCCAGTGGAAGAGGGAAATCAATTTGGGCTTCCACTCAACCATATCCCATCTTAAAGATATGAGGTTATCTATCAGTAACCTAACCAGACACTGACAGAAAAACTCATGCCAGTTCTACAGACGTCCAGAGGAGCCTATGTAGAACCACGGCCATAAGGGTGTTGGATCAATCAACACGAAAGAGATAGCGGGGAAGGGGTGAAAAGTCCAAAGTTAAAGCAATACCCGAGGTATTACTTAACTAGAAGGATTCTGTCCTCGTAACAGCCTCAACTAGGGGAAGTCAATTCCCCAGGTTGGGTTAGGCAATGAGAGAACGTCCAAAAACGAACTCAAGAGAACAGAATCTCGTACCAGGAGTCTAAACCAGGAAGAAACCTATCCTGCTGTTAAAAACCCCTGATACAGGACTGTCTGCTAGACCATAGAGGAAATTGTAAAACAATAACCTCTACAAGATCTAGGGAGGCAAGCCTCCTGAACAGCAACTAGCCCTACTGGAATACCGACAAGCTACTCAGTTGCGAGTATAAATCCAGGTAGCTAGATGCCAACACAGACTTACTTTGATGTCCCGTCCCCAACTCCAAACTCAATGCTGACAAGCTACTCAGTTGCCAGCTCAGAGAAAAAGAGAGGGAAACGAAACGCCCCAGAAAATTTACCCAACCAAAGGTTACAGTAAATTAACAGAGGATAGCCTAGGCTAATCAGAGGGAAAGGGAAATACTCTTATAACTCATAGAGAGAGTATTGACTTAAACGGGCAATGATAACTATCTTACCCCTAAAGACAATACAAGAGTAATGGGGACATAAAAAGTATACTAAAGCACTAAAGCTATTAAGCTAGAGAGCTTAGAGAACGTTCTATGTAACTCTGGTATACTATAATGGAAGAGGAAAAGAAAATAGTAATATCTTAATTGTATAAAATATTGCCTGAGCTTCAGTACAACTTTACCAGGAAGGTTATATCATGCATGAGGTGTGAAAGTGCCTAGGCTAGAAGCCTAGCACTTGTGAGGCTCGAAATTATCGCCAAATTCACGACCACAATGACATAATATAAAAATCCCTAGCTAAAATACTAAATAGCTAAAGTTATTAAAGCAAGCATGCCGGGAATATCGTTCTTGTTAACTAAATGAACAAAAGAACGATCGCGTCATGACGCCATCCGGCTGGCAGCAGCTCTTGTTACGTTAATTACGATATCAATCGAAAAGCAAAACTGGCAAGAGGTTACATTTACACAATTCAAAGATATTACTTAACTTTCCAGAAGCTGATGAACCTGGGGAATCCATAATTCAAGTAGAAAAGCTTCGAAAATAGCGAGATAACACAGGGAAAAAACTGGTCAGCAAAGCTACGAACGAAAGAATGGTTTGGTGGTGCCGTGATGTGGCGGATAGCCGAACTATTGACAGTACTTTTGGAGAGTCGAACAGTTTTACCTCTTGAACTCCTCTCTTATTTCTTGCCACTTTTTCCTCTCGAAGTGAAAGGCTATTTGGGGTGTAAATAGCTATGAGATGTGTCAAGTTACGTCCTTACACGATATCCCTTGAAGAAATTTAAGGGATACTCGCTCCAGGAGTTAGAATTGTGGATACCTTCGGTAAATTCTCTGGGATATATCACTGTAGTCACATATACTTAGGAAGCTACTAATGAAGGAACTTCCCATCAGCACGACATGGCCTAAGCCCCAAAAAAATGTTACATTGCTGAGACCTGCTAATCGCATCCTGTTATGATCTGTCTGACTACAGCACTTCTCACGCTAGCTTCTACTTCCACAATGACGTATTTCGTCATGTGTTTTAAACATGTAATATATGATTATTACATCAGCTCGGCCAGCTATCTCAATTTTTTTAAAAATTTAACAACACGTCAAAATATGTTTACTAGGAGTGTGACTGGACATATGTATTATTCTTTTTTTTACTTTAGCCATAAGCAAATGAGGACGAAAAATAGGCACATTAAAAAAAAATAATAACAATAATGCATATGAAAAGATATTATCAAAGCAAAGAAGAAATCCATGATAAATACAGATCACATATATGGTACATTGCTAGCAAATGATTATATGGTAACAAAAAAAAATACTGATATACATATGATTCGGTAACTTTGTTAAAGAATAATTGTTACCTTTGTCAGAAATATAGATTATTAGAATACGGTAATTAATAAAAATATTTGTTACCTTGGTAAAGATTCAATTTTAGTGTACAAACACGAATTCCTGGTACGTACACGTACTACGGTTTCGTACACACACACACACACACACAGACATATATATATATATATATATATATATATATATATATATATATATATATATATATATATGTATATATATATATATGTATAAATATATATATATATATATATATATATATATATATATATATATATATATATATATATATATATATATATATATATATATATGTATATATATATATATATACATATATATATATATACATATATATATATATATATATATATATATATATATATATACATATATACATATATATATATATATATATATATATATATATATATATATATATATATATATATATATATATATATATATATATATATATATATATATATATATATATATATATATATATATATATATATGTATATATGTATATATATATATATATATATATATATATATATATATATATATATATATATATATATATATATATATATGTATATATATATATATATATATATATATATATATATATATATATATATATATATATATATATATATATATATATATATATATATATATATATATGCCATATATATATATATATATATATATGATTCTGTTTTTTTTTTCTTTTCTTTCAACATTCCGGCTTATATATTTTATTAAATGCCGAAAAAAATGATTTATTTTTTAAATGTTTTTTTAAAATGTTTTTTTAAAAATGCAAATGTTCTATAGTCTCTTCAATTACATATTACTAGCGTACTAACTGCTTTTCCTACGCAACATTATTCCAAAACAATTTTACTCCTTTGAGCGAATGAAGTGGCCACTTTCAAACAGCTTTAAATTGAATTAAATAAGGAGTTTTGTCTGGACATGGCAAAACGTTCTGTTTGAGCTGCAAACTATTGTTCCTTAACCTACGCCAAACAAAGATGGTAACGGGGATAAATATCATCACCATCACCATCACAGCTGTTCCTGCTAGTAGTATGGGGTGAAGAAATTCTTTATAAGTTGGTGACGGGTGGTCCATCTCGGTCAATTTCATCAACCGCTTGGCTACCTGTTTGTTGTATGGGAGAGGTAATGATGGAACCGTTGTTGACCACGTGAAGTTCGCGAAGTAGGCTCGTTCTCTGATTATGGTTTTTATCCCTTTCACTATGGAATTAGGGGATGTCCCGACACAACCAACTGCTGCAACGAAGATTTGGGAATAGGACGTGGATCCGTCCGGGCATGATTCATTGAAGCCGGGCTTGTCGTATCGTATCCACGAGCCGTTGTTCAGTCTGCAGTTGAACTCATTATTGTCAAAGGGATAAAACTTATCCAGACAATTTTCACTTGTATGGGAGAGAGCACCGTCTAGCACTATACCTAACTCGCATGAATCCATTAAGTTTTCATGGAATTCAAAGGAGTCAGCTGTACATATTTTTCTATCCATTGCGTCTGAACAGTGAGTTATTTGATTTAAGTCTTTAATGACCGTATATGTTTCCTTGTCTGGGGAAATCAATACGTGTCCTGTCAAACTGGATATTACTGGATTTGAGTGATTCGTCATGAAAGTCGGAAATGGTGATATCCTGTAAGATTGCCGGGCATCAGAAGAATCGAAGGGAATTGTAATCATAATCCTGTTATTTTCAACGCTTACTGTAATTAGGCTGTAATAAAATTCTAACCTACGTGCGTCTAACAAAGGAATTTAGCCTAGTTTCTCCCGTCCGTTCTCCACAATTAACTTTAAGTATTTTATTGGCAACAAATGGGGTGACAGTACACGTTTAGTTGCTAACGTGATAGCTTCCACATAATCTTTTGATTTCTCAATGAAATGTGCAATTCTGTTATGTATGTGATCTATTTCTGAATCATAATACGTTAACGTTGCCAACAAATCCTGTACTTCCATAACTTGATTGACTTTACTTGAAGATGTAACATCCCAACAAACATACTCAATGTGTGTTAACAACAGTAGCACATTAATAAATGGGAGCGGCTATTATTGAATAATTGTGTATAAAAAGCCTGTAATATCCACTACAACCCAGAAATTGCTGTATTCCCTTGACATTAGTAGGTATGGGAAAGTTACGGATAGCCGACACCTTATCATGGACTACTTTAAGACCTTGGCTTGACACCATGAAACCCAAATATATAAATTCTGTTTTGAAAAATTCACACTTTACCCTTAAGTTATGTTGTCTTAGTCTCTGTAGTACTAGTTATAATTTACGTAGATGTTCTTCTAAGGTGTTGGAAAAGATTACAAGGTCGTCCATATAGGCATGCAATATATCCCCTAGCAAGTTTCCAAACACTACTGTATGTTAATCATTCTTGTAAATGTTATGGGAGCTCAACGTAAACCAAAAGGCATCCGTAAAAATTCATAATGTCCCCGGGCTGTTAGTTGTAATATTAATAAATGATGTCTGAAGCGTTACTACTTGCACGCCCACATATGAATTCAACTAGTGAAAACACCACTCTTAAAAATTTAGTAGTAGGAATTTCAAACTGGTAAAATATTTATTCTGACCTAACAAAGACAAAATATCGTCAGTACATGGCACTGGGAATCGATCAGGGATCGGCTCCTCGTTTAGACGACGGAAGTCTACGCAGATACGCCATATTCGATCTTTTTTCGGTACAACTATTAATGGAAAATTATAAGGGCTGTTCGATTTCCTAATGACTCCTTCTTCTAGCATTTTACCTACTTCATCATTTATTTCATTCAGGAATTTCATAGGGAGTCTGTACGAGGGTACATAGATAATTTTCTGCTTGTCCTTTAACCTTATTTGATGCTCGATCACATTTGTTTTTCCTAAGGATCCATCAGTAGTGGAAAAAAACATCATGATATTTAGTTAAAAGTCCAAAAATTTTCTGCTGAATTTCTTCGTCCTGAATGTCTTTATTGATTTTATTTTTAATAGATTGCAAAAGGGATTCATCCGCAACTGATTGAGCGTGATTGATTTCAGCAACGGTTAGAATACGATGTTTATAAACTTCTACATCCAAGATATGTTGATTTTTGTGAATTACTAAAGTGGTATTTAAATGATTACAGACTTCAATATTACATTGTTGATGTGAGCCTACTGTATAAATAGCTTGTGTGACAGACAATCCGTTAGTTTTCAAAGTGTCGGAACAGATTAATATTTCAGATCCCGATAATGTTTTCTTTACTTGCACTATTAAATTCGAAGGTACGTTTGGCTCGATAGATTGCGTGCAATATGATATTACGGGTGAACGAGAATTCTGCTGGGTCGCGTATATTATTTTTTTTATTAGTGAGACAAGTTATTGGTTCTTTAACGTACGTTACGGTTACATTTGTCGTCTCCTTTTTATCCAAAACTAATTTTAAGGTATTAGAAGACTTATAGAATTTTCCTTTGATATACACGCCGTGCTTGGCAGGGGCTAAGATAATGTTTTGATTGCCCATAGATGGATATCATATAATTACAGCTGGATACATATCAATGTTTTGTACAACAACAAATATATCGGCAAACGTGCGCTTACCAACCTTGAACTGAACATGAGTTATGCCTATTACATTTAATTCATTATTTCCTATACCAGAGAGTCTCACTCCGGATGTTTCTATCGGAAAGTTCGAAAACAACAAATGATGTGTCCTCAAATCCATGATATTACGTGGACTATCAGAGTCAAAAAATAACGTAAAGGATTTGTGTTCTAAATTTACAGCATATAATGTTGGTCGTAACTCATTTTGGCTTATTATTGTATGAATTCGTTGCAAATCTACGGGAGCATGCACTGATTTACTTAATTTGGCCGTGTTTTTCATAGGAAAATCTATTGCCTCACGATGATCTGATAAAATATTAAATTGATTATTCAATACTACTGATGTTGACATGAATGACCTTGACCCAACATCACTCTCTTCCCAACTGGAGTTAATTATGTGGTATTTGCTTTGCTCTGCACATTCTCAAAATTAGTCTGACCTTGCGAGGTCTGGTTTGACGATCCAGGCTCAGCGTTATTCGAGGAATTGTTTGTTTGTTTGGGATTCTGAACTACATTGACGTTTGGCTGTTTCTTCGTATTAAAATGAGGATTTTTCTTTTTATTTCCATATGGAACTGACTGTGGAATTGACTGTGTATTTCTAGGATTCTGTTGTGTCTTAGGCGAGTAGCACTTACTATATGAATGAGTCGAACTATTATGTATCGAACAGAATTTCGTTCTGCAGTCCGCGATCAAGTGACCTTGACGTTTGCAATTATAACACGTCATTCCCGCAACTTGACTATTATTAACTACATTTACTTGTTGTGGCTTTGTTTCATTTTTTGCAAAAACTTGAGTTAACACGGGATCAAGGTCAGGACACTTAGACATGTGTTTCTTTATCTGTTTATATACATCGAATTCCGTACTTGCAGGCGCTAACTTTTTATCAAAACACCGCACTAAAGCTTCAGGCAACATAAGTGTCATGCAAGTTAAATACATTAATCGTAAAAAATCTTTCACTGAGATGTTATCTCTAGTAACCCAAGTGGAATTACCTAAAATATCTTGATATTCATTAAGCCTATCAGCTATGAGAGCTGCTCTCTCAATAACATTAAGCCGAGTCATAGTGGCTTGATTAAGTATATTTCTTAACGTTAATACTACATCCAAGGCTTCTTCACCCCCATAGACCTCGCGTAACCTAACTTTGAAATCATCCCAGATAACTGCTTCTTGAAATGAAACACCTCTTAAATATGCACTCGCATCCCCCTTACAAAAATCTATAAAACTTTTAGCTTCTTGTAATTGTACTATAGGGTCTACGATTTGTTTGGCATTTAAATGGGCATCGACTGATGAAATCCATGACTCCA
>NC_090763.1:44648525-44668525 GCF_036898095.1 Palaemon carinicauda
AGGGTGAATAAATCCTTCCTTGTCTTCTTACAATAACACAGCTCCAATCCCATTATGAGACACATGAACTGGTATAAAGAATTTCTTGTTGAAATCAGGTGATTGCAGTATCGGTTTCGAATATAGTATGGCCTTCCTTTGATTTTCCCTTTTTCCTGGGATTTTGATAACATAGGTCTGGTCACTGCTCTCTTCTAAAATCTGTGATGGCCCTTGGAACTCGTTGGTGAGTGGGAACCTCCTTATCATTGAGTAGATCAACAATTTTCGTGTTACTGCAAACTGTGTTTGGACTTTCCATACCAAACCTTTTCTTCGTTTATCCTTGACTCCTCGTTTTTATGCCTTCTGGGGATAATTTCCCTAACTCGCCGATCCATTTCCTCATATTTTTGACATATTCTCCATTCGTTTCCTCTCAATCTTTCCCTTTCTCTGCCAACATTTTAATTGGTCCTTTGCTGAAGGGTTATCGTCGTACTTCCATCGGGCATAAGATAGCTTCCTTGATGAAATCGTTATGCTTTTCAGCCATCTGGCAAATGAGACATGGGTGGCAAAGCAGGCACACATGCTAGGCCAGAAAAAGTGTTTCATAATCTTGTCTGCCATCTTCTTTATTCCCTTATGTCATGTCTCGTGCGCTATGTCGATCACCTGTCTTATCAAAGGTGCTGGAATAAATATCTGACAGTATATTCCCCATTCAGCATTCCCAGGGATATTGGCGAGTCTATGCTCCCTCAAAAGCAATCAATTCTTAAGATAATAACAGCGGGGAGACTGCTGCACCTCCGTCTCATCTACCACACAGTAAAATAACTCTGTTAACGTAGCATCCCTCTGTTGCAATCCTATCAGCCTTTTCCTACTCACTTGTCCTGCTTCTAACGCCGAGTTTTCTATTTTTTTTTTCCAAATCCCTTGATTCTTTTTCTTCTTGTTCATTAATCTGTTGTCCCTGTTCTCTCTCGCTTACTCAGGAGTTTTGCTCTTCATCAGAAAACAAATCCACCAAGTTTATCACTCCTTTGGTTTCTTTTTCTTTTAACAGCCACTTTTTTTGTTAGACTTCTAGTTGTAATACAAATGGGAAACAAATAGGGGTAGTATTTCTCGAGTTCAGTCATAGGACTATACTTCAATGGTTTCTCCGTTACAGTGTGACAAGGCACAAACGGCGCTCCACCAACTTCATTACCCAACAGGACGTCTATTCCTTCGATAGCCAATGAATCCTTTACCACAAAATCAAAATGACTGGTCACCAACTCGCATGACAGTTTCAAACGTCAAATAAAGGTAACCTCCTCACTTCCTATTCCCTTCAAAATAACAGAGTCTCCTGTGAGAGACTGTTTCACCAATTGTTGTACATCTCAGGTTACCACACATTTGTTACAACCAGTGTCACGCAATACTTTGACCGGGGTTTGTTCACTCCCATCTGTTACAACTAAAATACCCTCATAAATATTCTGTTTGTCATGTAAACGTTATCTAGTTTATTTCCCTATTCGTCCTTTTCCGTTTGTTTCTTCGTCTTCGCATTCTGTGAAGTTGAATTATCATTAACCACTTGGGAGAATGCTTTCGGTTAGTTCGACCAACATTTCTTACTGATATGGCCTCTCTTGCCACCCTTAAAACACACAATATTAACCTTCTGCACGTCTTTCATGATATATGAAGAAGGACGATTCGAAGATTGTTGCTTTGCTACTATCGCATTCTTCAATGGAACATTACCAGTGCTACTTCCATTATAACTATTGAACTTGTTCACATAGTTATTACTGAAAAGGTTTCCATGGTTCGGCGAATACCTGACACTTCGTCGGAATGACAGTTGAAACTTCATACCCGAGGAGGGTTTACAACTGATTATATTATAATCTTCACTCAGCAAAGAGGCTTTATCAAGTTTCGTCACCAATCTGTCTCATAAGCACATTTGAATATGTTCAGGAATTCCTCGTAAATATTCTTCTTGTACTATCAGTTCTTCTAAATCAGCCATCTTCCTCACGTTAGCCGCCTCTATCCATCTCTTAAAAAAGCATCGAACCTTGTAAGCGTAATCCAGGAAAATCATTTTCTCTTCCTACGCAAACTTTGGAATCTTTCATTATAATATTCAGGGGTTATCTGATATTCTTGCAGCATGCTCCTCTTTACTTTTTGATACTCCTTCTTCTGGTCCTGACATAAGGAAAGATATGAACTGCGTCTTTTTCCAAACAAGACACTGCAATTACACAGACCATTTATCTTCTGGCCATTCCACTGTCGACGCGACCATTTCGAAATGATCGAAGAATTCATCGGGAGCTTCTTCTGTCAACATTGGAATTAACATCAGGGCGTTCGTCACATCGATCATGGGATCGTGCAAAGCAAGGTTTATCTCTGTCTACATTGCTGACTTTGTACAGGCATTCAATAGTTCCAATTTCCTTGCATATCACTTCTTCTATCTCTTTTTCTTCCTGTCTTCTCTCTTCTTCTTCTCGTTTTGTAATTTTCTTGCTTCCATCTCCCTTGCTTGTTTTGCGATCCCTCTGGCTTCTTCCCTCTATTTTTCTTCTCGTTTTGCCTCTTCTTCTCCTCGTTCAGCCATCATCTTTAACTTCATCAAATTCTTTTCTGCTGCAATTCATCAAATCTCAGCGTTTATATCCTTTTTTGCTTTCATGCCTTCAGTTTTTGGGTCAACTGGTCCCTGCTTCGCTATGAATGCTGCTTTAGGTTCCTCCAACAGTTCGCGAGCTGCTACAATGTCTTCTTTTGACAACTTTCCTGAGTTTATCAACGCTTCTAAGACTAGGCACTTGATTTGGTCTTTAATCATTCCACTCGTTGCATGGCCACCACATGCCATTAAAATAGAGAGCCACTGAGCTTAAGTTACATTAGCTTCTGACAATTCCTGAAAATTTCGGTTTTTCAATAACTCTTGTATGTTAAACTGTCCTGTCTTGTACTTTACAATACTTAATATCTCTCCAAAAAAAATGTACTAAAATACACAGAATCCTATCAGCAATAAACTGTTCAAACCTTTGATGAAAACATGCCCCTATTATCACCAATATTCAAAACATATTCGCTCGATCACAAGGGTCTGGGCGCCAAAAATATTTATTTTATATTACGGTCGGGAAATTAGACAACCTCCAGAGTTCCAAAATCAACTGTTTATTTTTACATAAATCTGTTACACTTGAATAGTACCCGAGCTCCAAGAAAATTATATAACTCGCAGTCGGCAATATATAAAAACACTGAATATGCAAAGGTCTCTTACATACACTAAAACTGAACTAGGTAATTATTATTAAGAACTATTGAAAACAACCTCTTACTTCGATTCTTCAACAAGGATATGAGAGAGCTTTGTAAGTAATAATGGTGATCGAAATAACACATATTTCAAAATAATAAATATATTTTATAAAAAAATTTACAGCATTAATACCAAAAATTATTACCAAATGAATCACTCCAAATATTAAATCTGAACAAAACCTTAGACAAGACAAGATAATATTACACTCTGAAAATTATATAATCCCTTGACTCGAAATATTAAGTCTGAAAAAAAAAAGCTTAGACTAAGACAAGAGAATATTACACTCTGAAAATTTTATAATCAAAATTTTAAAATTAAATTATACACAAATATTATTCTTGATAATAAACGAAAATATTTAACACTTTAACACTGTGATGAAACAACTCTTATTGAAATTTACATAAAAGTAACTAATGACCTTACGTGTTTTCAGCTCACACAAAGTTTCCGACCAAATAGCAATAACAATACGTCTTACTGTTTTAGCCTAAACTCATAGGGCCAGTTACAAGAATTCATACTAAACCAGTACTTACAGTAACACAATACTCATAAAATAGCTTTCATTGGAGTTACCAATGTTTGAACACACTAAACAAGATATATGTTGCATAAAGACTTATTCACTTTCCAGAGGGCACACACTCGAAGCACTTGAGAGTGAGAGAAGAACTTGGCCCTTAAAAAAGGGATTGGCTGAATTTATTCTACTGCTATTGCATTTCCGTGGCGTGTATATTTTGACTTAAAAACTTCTAGAAAATTCTAAATAGATTATTATCGTGGCTTGTGGGCAGGCTCTAGGGGCGTAAGGTTGCCACGGAGACAAAAAACAGGGGAACGGTCCTTGCTTGCAAGGTAACCCTTTCTCAGCGAATTCCACTCACATCTCTCCTTAAGCAATAAAAAAAGATAAAACTAACTTTGGGTTTTTCAAGAACATTCTAAACACATAGAATATATAAGAATTGCGTAATAACTCATGAAAACATAAAATAATTACATAAGCTCTTGTTTTCATACCTCTGTGATGAGCTGAGAGAAGGTTGTGACTCAAAGGCAGGATGAAAGCTACTGAGTAACTTTATTAGAGAACATCCGTTTATATATACATAAACTCCAGGCAAAAAATGCATAAAAGAATAACAGGCAATTCCATGTTCAACCAACACCGCACCAGTTAACAGTTAACAGTGAGAAAAACAGATATGTTATTTCAGGTTTTTATCAGTGGGAGGGGAGAGCGAAGATACAAGCATAATATATACACAAAATGAAATGTCATTACTATGTACGATCGTGTGACACAGGAGTGGTACATGGCTCCCCCCCTAAAAATTATATACTGTACATGCTAAATAGGGCGCCCTGATCTAGAGAGGTAAACTGTAGGCGGGTCATCTGGCAGGAGATAAGCAGGTTTTAGATGATCAATAGAGACCCAGTCTTCTCTGCCATGAATGTTTAGAAGGAATACTTTCGGACTGCGTCAGATCACAAGGAAAGGGCCCCTGTAAGGGGGTGTTTGCAAGGGCTTGTTAGTGTCGTTGCGTAGGAAGATGTGCATTACAGACTGCAAGTCTGTCGGTAAGTCTGTCGTTGGGGGCTTGTAAGACTGGCGGCATGGAGTAAATTTTCCCACGACGTGACGTATGCGCTGGAGATCGTCGGAGGAGGTTGTAGAAGAAAAACATTTGGCAGGGACGACCAACGGATCGCCATACACCATTTCAGCTGCCGAGACGTCAAGGGTGTCTTTAAGAGTGGTCCTTAGTCCCAGGAGGACCCAGGGAAGTTAAGTAAACCAGTGGGAATCGTTGCAGCGGGACATCAAAGCTTCTTTGAAGGTGCGATGAAAATGTTCAACCATTCCATTGGCAGCGGGGTTGTAGGCAGTTGTCTGATGTAGGGTGATGCCCAGGAGACTCACTAATGATGTCCACAATTGAGAGGTGAAAGTGGTACCCCTGTCAGAAATAATATGCTCAGGGATACCAAATCTTGCAATCCATCCTGAGATTAAGGCAGATGTACATGAGGCGGACGTTGCAGTTTCCATGGGAATGGCTTCAGGCCAACGAGTGGAGCGGTCGATGGTGGTAAACAGTTATCGATGTCCTTGTGATGTGGGTAAGGGGCCTACAACGTCCACGTGAATGTGGTTGAAACGACGTTCAGGTTGAGGAAAGGTGCCCACTCCTGAATCTGAGTGTCGATGTACTTTGGAAGTTTGGCATGAAGTACAGGCGTGGACCCAATCCTTAGCATCCTTAGAAATGCCGTGCCGAACGAACTTCATCTTCAGCAGCTGTGCAGTAGAACGGTACGAGGGAAGTGAAAGGCTGTGAACGAGATTAAACACCTGTCGGCGCATGGGAGCAAGAATCCAATGTCACGGTCTATCAGTACCGACGTCACAGAGGAGGGTGGTGTTGGAGTCATCAACGGGGACGTCTTCCCAATGGAGGGATGTGCAGGATGTCCTACATGCTTGATACTCTGGATCCTGTCGTTGGGCTTCAGCCAAGGCATTGTAATCCAATCCCAGTTGAACGGTAGCCAATGTGTTTCTTTACAGGGCATCGGCAACGGGATTAATTTTCCCAGGGACGTATTGAAGTGTGCAATTGTATTCAGCCACGGCGAAGAGATGTCGGTGTTGACTGGCGGACCAGGCATCAGACTGTCGAGTGAAGGCATGCACCAGAGGCATGTGGTCTATGCGAATGATGAAGGGCGTACCTTCTAAGAAATGGAGAAAGTGATGGACAGCCAAATGCACCGCCAGCAATATGCGATAGAAGGTAGAATAACCCGATTCTGCCTTGGACAGTTTTCTGCTGAAGAATGCCAATGGGCGGGGCGAGCTGTTGACCACCTGTTCGAGTACTGTACCAATAGCGACGTCACTGGCATTTGGTGGAGTGAGGTAGAGGGGCATGTAGGATAGGAAAAGTGAGAGCTGCAGTGGTTGATAGGCCCTTCTTTGCATTGCAGAAGGCCGCTTCTTGAAGGGGACCCCACTTCAGGTCTCTTGACTTCCCCTTGAGGGAGGCATAGAGGGGAGCAAGAGTGACGGCAATGGCTGGCAGAAAACGGTGATACTAGTTGATCATACCCAAGAATTCCTGCAGAGCTTTGACAGTCGAGGGCATAGGAAAGCTCTGACCGGCTGCTACCTTCTCAGGGAAGGGATGGACTCCTTCAGGAGTGATGTGATCATACCCAAGAATTTCTGCAGAGCTTTGACAGTCGAGGGCATAGGGAAGTTCTGGCCGGCTTCTACCTTCTCAGGGAAGGGATGGACTCCTCCAGAAGTGATGTGGTGCGCTAAGAACGACACTTCGGTGTCGCCAAATGTACACTCGTCATAACGGACTACAAAGCCGTTTTGTTGCAAGAGGTCAAGCACGATGCGCAGGTGACGGAGGTGTTCCTCTTTTGAGGAAGAGAACACAAATATGTCGTCCATATAACATACACAGAATGGAAGGTCCCTTAAGATGTTATCCATGAGACGTTGAAAAATAGCCCCAGCATAATGAAGGCCAAAACAGGAGTAATTGAAGGTGTATGTACCAAACGGAGTGGTGATGGCAGTCTTGGGGATGTCTTCTGGGTTCACAGGCACCTGATAATACCCTTTCAGGAGGTCGAGCGTGGAGAAAACCTTCGCTTTGTGCAGGTAGGAGGTCATGTCAGCAATGCTTGGGAGGGGAGTAGTGATCCGGTTCTGTTTGCATGTTCAGGCGCCTATAATCCCCGTACGGACGGAGGGAGCCGTCTTTCTTCAGAACGATGTGTAAGGGTGACGACCATGGGCTGGAGGCCTTTTGGCAAAGGCCCATTTTCTCCATTTCGGCGAACGTCTGTTTGGCGGCTGCCAATCGATCCGGTGCCAGACGTCGGAATTTTGCGAAGACTCAGGGTCCTGTCGTCTTGATATGGTGATAAATTCTGTGCTTGGCAGGAGCCGTTGGCGTTTGGCGAAGTTCTGGACGGAAAACTTTCAGGTACAACGTGAGGAGGTGGGCGTAGGCATCCGTGGGTGCGCTGATGTGGAGAGCGAGGTTGGAGGGGGCGGGTTGAAGAGGTGTCGACAATTACGAGTCTGCGTTGACCAATTGTCGGCGGAAGACATCGACCACAAGTTGGAAATGAGAGAGTAAATCCGCGCCGAGGATTGGCAATCTGAAGTAAGCAATGAGAAACTTCCAATTAAATTTACCGTTTCCAAACGATAATGTGAGGTTCTAGTGATCGTAGGTGGGTATCGCAGATCTGTTGTCAGCTACCAGGGGGACGTCGGCAGACGTAGACAGACTACGTCGTGTCCTGAAGAGTTCCGTTGGCTAAAGAGAACGACAAGCACCCGTGTCTAACAAACCGTACGCCTGTTCCTGCATTATGTAAAAAGAAAAGATTAGACACACAGGAGGTCACCGCCACAGGCGATGGCCTACTTACATATTTTTTGGCCACTGACAATCCTTGGGACATATCTTCGTGGCTGCCTTGAATCTGTAGTGGTAGTAGCAAAACTTCGGCTGATGGACGGTAGTAAGTAGCTGTAGAAGTCGTTGGTAGGGGTGCAAGTGAGTGGTGGGTCATGGGTGTCTATGTCGCCGCTCCAGCACGTCACGGGGTAGGCATGTATGTCCTACGGCATTCACGTCAGCTTCGGTTGACGTTGAATAGGCGTCCTCTTTGTCGGGAGTGGAGGCATTGATGGAGGTCTTGAAGGTCGTGAAGTGGCTGTCCATAAGGGTGTCGGTTTTGGTCATCAAGTCTTTTATTGGTAAACTATCGACATCGGGTATGGCAGCGTGTACAGGTTCGGGTAAACGGCGTATCCAAAGGCCATGAAGTAGGTTCACCTCACGAGGAGAGCCGTCCTCGGCAGGCTGCAGGCGAGCAATACTGGTCATTTTTCTAAGGGCGAGCTAAGCCATTCGGTCCCCCATTGGTTGTTGAGAGAGCTGAAAAAGCTTTGCTATACGGGCGGCTGGAGACGGTGAGTACTACTGCAGAAGGTATGTTATGAGGGTATCTTACGCTATAGGGGTGTCTTCTTGTTCACATAGCCAGTCGTATATTTCCGGGAAGGTGTCCTCGGGTATCACCGCGAGAACATAATCTGCTTTGGTGGTTGAGCGAGTCATGCCCTTGTTGCGGAACTGGACTTCTGCAAATGCCTCTCCGCTGACAAACGGCAAAAGTTTCAATGGGGCGCCGCCAACTTCCATGGAATCCGCCATAGTACCAATGACGGAGGGGTGGGGCGGGGGGGGAGGAGGGGGGGGGGCTGGAAGGCGGGAGGAGCGAGTTGACTTCTGGGAAATCATGCAACTACCAGAGGGCAATATACAAAAACACTGAATATCCAAATGTATCGAAAGTATACTCAAAACAAAACTGAGTTATTAATTACTTGACCTATTCAAAACAACATTCTTACTTCAATTCTTAATCTGGGATTATGGGTGAGCACTGTAAGAAATAATGTTGATCAAAGTAAGACACACTTTACAAAGATGAATATGTTGTATCGAAATTTACAATAGTAAAACAAAATAATCATCATCAACATGAATCACTCGAAATATTAAATCTGGACAAAACTTTAGACTAAGACAAGAAAATATTATAGTTCGAAAATTATATAATTACTTGACTCAAAATATTAAATCTGAACAAAGCCTTAGACTAAGGCAAAAGAATATTACAGTCTGAAAATTATATAATCAATTGGTTCCCTGGAAATTAAACTATCCACGAATATTTAATCTTCACAATTAATGAAAATATTTAACTCCTTAACACTGGAAAGAGTAAATATTAAATGAAAATATCATATAATTGATTAATACACTTACAGGTTTTGACTCAGAAGGAAATTGAACAGATACACAGAATAAATACACTTCACTGTTTTAACCAAAACTCACAGAGCCAGTAACAAAAATTTATGCTACACACATATTTATATAAACAGATTACACTTGAAATATTATTCAATTTTTTTATCCAAGTTTGAACACACTACACACGATATATGTTGTGTAAAAAACTTATTCACTTAGGAGTGGGCACACACTCGAAGTACTTGCGAGAGAGAAGCGAACCTTAGCTCTTACAAAGGGATAGGCTGGATCTCTTCTGCTATTATTGCATTCCTGTGGCATAATTATATTAATTTAAAAGTTCTATATGATTCTAGTAGATCATTCTCATAGCAGAGGGGCAAGCCACACACTCAAGGTACTTGCTAGAGAGAGGCAAACTTTGGCTCTTACGAAGGGATAGACGGGATCTCTTCTGCTGCTATTGCATTCCTGTGGCCGTGTATATATATATATACAAATTTAAAAACTTCTACATGATTCTTGTAGATCATTCTCGTAGTATGGGGGCAAGGCTTAGCGACGTAAAGTTACCAACGATACAAGTATCAGATAAATATCAACTCACAAGCAAAGCAACTCTCTTTCAGGTAACTCCGCTCACCTACCTCCTCGGAAAAAAAAAGATAAAACTAACTCTGGGGTTTTCAGGAAACATCCCAACCAAGTGGAAATATAACATGACGCAATACCTCATAAAAATTACATAAGCCCTCGTTCATAACTCCTATGGTTCATACAGCACACCTAATCGAAATTCCTCAAGATTTCGTAACGCAATACGTGAAAAGAAAAGCTAATAAAAATAACGAAAATTTGCATATACTGACTTAAATAAAAAATACAATTACATGAATGACGAGTCTTACATAATTTACATACAAATACTTAAACATTCAAGAGAGAAACCCATCTTACAAACTGGCTATATACATGAATAGAATATTCACTTTATACTAGACCAGCTTCACAAGATCATTGCTATATATATATATATATATATATATATATATATATATATATATATATATATATATATATATATATATATATATATATATATATATATATATATATATATATATATATATATATATATATATATACACACAATTATTCCTAATGTTTTTCCATTGTGTAATTGTTATTATATATCTTTCCCATGATCACTTCTTTTTCTCACATGTTCTTAGGATATCCGCTATTTTGATTTACTCTCTTTTTCATGTTGCTCATGTTCTGTCTCTTAGTGTTATCCCTCTGATTATTCTTCCCAAAACTCTTTGAGTTGTAAGTAGCTTATGTCCTAAGGTTACGTAAAGATCTGTACCAACCGTGTGTCACATGATCGTACATAGTTCATTTTGTGCTTGTATCTTGAGCTTTTGTATATAAAGCAGAACGTTCAATAATAAACTCACTCAGTAACTCAGTTGCTTTCATACTGCCTTTGAATCACAACCTTCTCTCGGCCCGTCACATTGGTGACCCCGGAGTGACCCATTCCTCCCCCCTCCCCCAACCCCCTCACTGTTACTATGAGGCCGTCAAAACATATCTTCTGCAGCAGTACTCACCGTCACCAGCCGCCGGAATAGCAAGGCTTTCTCAGCTCTCTCAACAACCGTTGGGGGACCAAAGGGCTTCGCTCACCCTCAGGGAAATGACCAGTATCACTTGCCTGCAACCTGCCACGGATGGCTCTCCTCGTGATGTGAGTCTACTTCGTGCCCTTTGGGTAAGCCGTTTACCCAAACCTGTACGCGCTGCCGTACCCGATGTCGATAGTTTACCCACAAAGGACTTGATGACCAAAGCCAGCGTCCTTATGGACTGCCACTTCATGACCTTCAAAACATCCACCAACGCCTCCACTCGTTACGAAGAGGACACCCATTCAACTTCAACCTAAGCTGACGTGAATGTCGTAGGACACACATGCCTATGAATGCCGTAGGACACAACTGCCTATGAATGCCATAAGACACACACACCTATGAATGCCGTAGGACACACACGCCTATGAATGCCGTAAGACACACGCCTACCCTGTGACGAGCCGGAGTGGCAA
The DNA here is from genome assembly GCF_036898095.1 of Palaemon carinicauda. Classification (NCBI taxonomy): domain Eukaryota; kingdom Metazoa; phylum Arthropoda; class Malacostraca; order Decapoda; family Palaemonidae; genus Palaemon; species Palaemon carinicauda. The sequence continues at coordinate 44,659,855 of NC_090763.1, forward strand.
CAAAGCCACCCATCATCCACCACTTGCTTGCCCCCAAACCAACGACTTCTAGAGTCACTCACTGCCGCTAATCGGCCGCAGTTTTTGCTACCAACAACCCAGATTCAGGGTGCCCTATTTAACATGTACAGTATATAATTTTTAGGGGTGGAGCCATGTACCAACCGTGTGTCACAAGATCGTAAATAGTTCATTTTGTGCTTGTATCTTCGCTCTCCCCTCGCACTAAAATGAATCTGAAAAACATATCTGATTTTTCAATGGTAATTGTGTCGACTTTTGAACAGGAAATTTCCTGTTGCCTTGAGCTTTTGTATATAAAGGAGAGCATTCAAAAATAATCTCACTCAGTAACTCAGTTGCTTTCATACTGCCTTTGAGTCACAACCTTCTCTCAGCCCGTCACAGATCCAAGATCAAAGTACATAAGTTCATACTAGTAGGATAATCTGATTGAACGTTTTTTCTTTTTAGAGAGAGTGGCAATTTATCTCTCATAATCCCATTGTACTTACAAAAAGCACTCTATTACGTGGTAATCCTTATTTTAATTTTGGTGTCATGTCCTGGGGAAACTAGTTTCATCCATAAAATTTTCAATTATATATATTTCTGCTTCTCTATTCCCATCATCTATCATCTTTTGCGATTCCTATATCATAAATATTACATGCAAAACCAGGCAGTATAATTATAACCTGATAAAATTTTTTTTATTAATATTGAGTCTGTATTATATCAACTTGTTTCCTTTCCTTACTGGACTATTTTCCCTGTTGGTGCCCCTGGTCTTCTAGCATCCTGCTTTTCCGACCAGGGTTGTAGCTTAGCAAATAATGATAATAATGATAATAATAATAATAATAATAATAATAATAATAATAATATCCCCTTCACATCAAACATTCTCTCTCTCTCTCTCTCTCTCTCTCTCTCTCTCTCTTCTCTCTCTCTCTCTCTCTCTCTCTCTCTCTCTCTCTCTCTCTCTGCTGGGTGATGAAATAAAAAGTTTGAACCAGGAGGAAGATCTTGGCATTATTATTAACAATGATTTGAAGTTCACCTTAATGAATATAAAAGCTGACATGAAAATACAAAAACTAATATGTTACATTAAGAGATAATTCAAATATAGAAACAAAGACACTGTACCTCAGTTGGGCCCCAAGTATTCAGAAAGATATAGATCGACTGGAAGCAGTACAAGCTAGGGCCACTAAGGAAATTTGAATATAGACGGGGGATGGAACGTTTGAACTTATTCAATCTACAAACTCGACGACTAGTTAAAGGAATAACAAATGTAGATTACAACAATCTGTTCATGCTTAGCACAAATCAGTCCAGAGGTAACGGATACAAACTTGAATTGAAAAGTTGCAACACCACTCAATGTTTTAATTTTTTTACATATGAAATAACAAATAATTATTTGTTATTTTATATGATCAATAGACATGATCAATAAAAACTCAAAACGTTCAAACCAAATTGCTCTACCCAAGAGTTAATAGTCTCCCCAGAGACATTAAAATCCTTGTAACTCCTTGTAACACACACACACACACACACTCTCTCTCTCTCTCTCTCTCTCTCTCTCTCTCTCTCTCTCTCTCTCTCTCTCTCTCGTGCACGACACAAACATACACAAAGCCTATATACAGAGTCTTCATGCACGTAAATATGCCTGGGATCCTGCTTATTTGGAATTATCGAAGAAACCTATCTATTTATGTGAGAAAAGCCTATGAAGACTTTTATTCGTTAATCCTTATTATCCGTATTGAAAAATTTAATTGGGGGATTACTATTCCGACTCGGTATTTTATCCATTGTTTCCGGATTGGTGCTGCTGATTACCCGCGCTGACGAAGCAGAAGAAATCGTATCTTATGGGTCTTCCTAAGTCGTGACTCTATAAGAGTCTATAGTATACTTAGGGGATCGGAGAGCCCGTGCTCTGGTGAGCTTATGCACGCCCCAATAGTTTCGTATACGAAAAAATGATGAGCGCCTAAAAAACCACGCCTCGGCTTCTTGGGATTTCATCTGCTTTTCTTTTATTGTTCATCTCTATTTAAACCTTACTTCTGAATTTTTATTTGTGTTGTTTTTGGTAAAGAGAAAGCACAATCCCTTACTTATTTACTCCAAGGGTTAAATGGATGAATAACTTTTGTTAGCAAGAGTGTTAATTTAATACACCTGAGATGTCAATAATGGATTCTGCGGTATACATTAAAAAAAATTCACATTTTCTCATTACCTTTAAAGCCATGCATATCAAAGAACGTTCAATTTTTACCAACGTTCAGTAAGCTCAAGGCCCAAAGTCACCCTTGCAAGGTTGGGACAACAACCATTGCCTCAACATTTGTGCATCTGGACTTACTATAGGTCTAAGAAGGACTTAAACTCAACTGAGCAAGAGTAAATAAAAATAAACACGAGCACTGATAAGAAAAAGTTATGGTGCATGTTGAGGATGGTTATTATAAAGTGGCAGAAACGAGAACGACTTTGAAATCCAGTTAGCTGATGCTCTGTTGTCACGCCTAATCGTCCTCTGTTAGGAGACTCCGGCTAATAAGCTAGCTACAACAAACGTTCACTGGTTCTATTTCCAAAGGATAATTAGATTATCCTGCTGTGTTCTTACGTTTCAGGTTTTCTACAGCTGATTTTAACCTTTTCACAAGCTTATTTGAGACTGAGGTATTATGCTCGCTAAGGTCTACAGAGTAGACTCTACTCTTTCTACCCCGTTTAAAGCCTTATTAGGTCACTGGTATGTTAGTGACAATTATTGACGGTGAAAAAACTAACCTTCAACTTAGTAATTCTCTCTGCTCCACAAGGTTTTTTTGTAGTTATTTGAAAGTGTAATGATCTTCACTAAGCAACCAGCTTATGTAAGAAGGAAAAGGATAGGTAGTAGGGCGGCCAGGGAACAAACCACCCATTGATGTACTATCGCTAGAGAGTTATTGGGTCCTTTGACTGTTTAGATAGGATTAGATTGGGTCCTTCTCTTTGGTTACGGCTCATTTTATCTTTTTCTGCACACGCAAAATAGTCTTGCCTAATCTTTCCACATTCTCCTCTGTCCTCATACACCTGACAAGACTGAGATTTTCATACAATTCTTCTTTGCTCAAGGGGTTAACTATTGCAATTTAATTTTTCAGTGGCTACTTTTCTCGTGGTAAGTCGTCGTTGAAGTCGTCGTCATTGTTGAAGTCGTCGTCATAGAAGAGACTTCAGCTATAGTGTGCGAGGTGCCAGTTAGGTGATAACTAAGAGGTGAGGTGAGTGCAACTAAACTTTACTAAACACAGGGCTTGCGAGCAAGAACATCGCAAAAAGTCAAACATCAGCTCTCAAGCTTATACAGGTTGCTTTATTAATAGTACAGGGAAGAGCGAATGATAAGATAACAAGCAAAACTATTATAATGTACGCAGGTGTATGAAACACATGCAGTACATGGCTCCCCCCTAAAAAAGAAACACATGTGAAATAGGGTGCCCTGCTCTTTAGAGGCGTACTGTAGGCGGGGTCATCTGGCAGGAGATATGCAGGTTTTAGGTAATCAATAGAGACCCAGTCTTCTTTTCCCCGCATATTAATTAAAAATACTTTCGGAGCACGGCAGATATTAGCGGAGCCTGCTAGTGTCATTGTGCTTGAAAACATGTTGCCGAGTGCAGATCTGTCGGTATGTATTGCTTAGCTGGGGGCTTCTAAGTCTGGCGGCATGGAGTAATTTTTTGCACAATGTGACATAAGCGCTGGAGAATGCAGACCGAAAAAAATTCGGCAGGGACGACCAACAGGTCACTTACATCATTTCAGCTGCCGAGACATCCAGGGAATCTTTAGGAGTGGCTTTAAGTTACAGGAGGACCCAGGCAAGCTAGGTAAACCAGTTGGAGTCCTTGGAAGGTTGTAGTTGGTTGTCTGATGTAGGGTGATTCTCAACTGATTCTCTGATAGGTGAAAATGGTAGGTACCCCTGTCGGAAGAAATTTGTTCAGGGATACCAAATCTGGCTATCTGCGCTGAGAGAAAGGCGGATGCAAGATCTAAATATATCACGTCTGGTCACAGACGGAAATTAAATCCCTCGAGCCTCTTAGTTATCATTAGATATAAAGTAAATAAGGTTTTCACAGAAACACTTTCGTAAGTTCTTAAGCCATATAATAAGTGAAAATAATCAAAATAAACGTAATACACTGGAGGAGCTGTGAACAGTGGAGGGCTACGGGAAAAACTGGTTGCAATAATACCATATAATTAAAATATGAAATGCATGCCACATGAGATGATATAAATGCTACATAGTATTCCCTATGCTCCAATAAACGAGAATACTTGCATACATGTCTTCCTAACACAACATATATGCTAAATGTGTATTAGCAATAAAGGTACATATAACAATGATAATCATATATATGTAAATAATTATAATGATAATCCATCACCTCCCCCTCCCCTTTGCGTTCAATGAGCTATAGGAACGGGTACGGCCTCTCGGTGAACGCCGATACTCAGCTTGAGTGCCACTTTGCTGTTGTTGACTAGTAGCAGGGACAACATCCTTCTTCTTTGGAGATTGCTGTGTCTCGTCAGGCAAATGTGAAGGAGAATGAGGTACAGGGCGTAAGAAACGGCGGTTACGCCATAATATTCTTCCTGAGGGTAACTTCACATGGTAGTCTCGTGACCTACCGATGCCCATAATAATGCCAGTCTTATCCCATCGCTTGGAGATAGGGTCTTGGATACGGACATTATCATTGAGCTTTAGTGGTTCCAAAGGGTGTGCACGGCCGTCGTACCTTATTTTGGCTGCTTCTGTACGTGATGCTACACGAAGGTCATATTCATTTGCTTTTTCTTGCCACTCCTGCTTGAATGATGATGCATGGGCTGGGATGCATGATCGAAGGGCTTGGCCATATAATATCTGCGCTGGAGAAAGGCCAGCATAGTTAGGAGTATTCCGTATTTCCAATAATCCTTTGTCAAAATCTTCGGTGTCGATGTTCCCAGAAGGTGCTACTTTTAGGATAAAATGTTTGAGCTTCTTCACGGCTGCTTCGGCATGGCCATTACTTTGGGGATAGTAAGGTGTGGATATCACATGTTGAACACCCCATCGGGTTAGAAAATTCTTGAATTCTGAGCTGGTGAACAGAGGTCCACCATCTGTCCTCAGCCTTACTGGAACACCTAAGTCTCGGAAGATGTGACTGAAGTGTCGTGTTGTTACTTCTGCTGTAGTATTGGTACCAAATTTTACAACTACAGGCCATCCAGATAGTCTGTCTACATACACCAGGAAAGATTTCCCAGCAACACTGAAGAAATCAGCCGATACTGATTCGAAGGGACGAGAGGGGTTTTCGTTGCATAATAGTGGTTCCTGCTGTTGGCTTGGCTGCATTATCTGACAAGGCTCGCAGGCATGGACAGTATTTGCTATATCTGAATTAATACCAGGCCAATATACAGTCTGCTTAGCCCAACGCTTAGTCGCCTCCGCTCCACAATGGCTGTCATGAAGGCGTCTTAAAATGCTGCGTCGCATAGCTAAGGGAATTACTATTCGGCTACATACAGGACAAGGTCATCATCGGTGTATAAATCCTCCCTTATTTTCCAATAGGGTAGTAGGTCATTGTGGAGATTGTAGCGGTGACTGAGGAAGCCGTTGGCAACGTTCTGGAGGAGTCTTGTGTACAAGGGGTCCTCACGTGCTGCAGTGCGAATCTCTTCCAAAATAAGATCTTGTGTATCTGATGTCTTCACATCTGAAATTGCATCCACAGTCTTGGCTACTACACTCCTGAGGGAAAGATGGGTTTCACTATTTAACATATCATCTTCGGACGTTGGGTGGCTCACAGGGGAACGTGAAAGGGCATCAGGGATGCAATGTTCCTTGCCTTTCCGCCATACTGCAGTGAAGATATAGGGTGAAATTTTCTCTTTCAGACGCTGAATACGTGTGTTTTCTATTGCATCCAATGTATATGTATTCAAGATGGGTATCAGGGGTCTATGGTCAGTCACCAATGTGAAATGGGGCAATCCAAGTAAGTAATGGCGACATTTATTCATAGCCCAAACTGAAGCTAAACATTCTAGCTCAATGGTGGCCCACATAGTTTCTGCATCAGCCAAAAATCTTGAACCACACTGGACCATGCGGAAACGGCCTTCTCCATGGTCTTGTAGAAGTGCATATCCTAAACCATATAAACGAGAAGCATCCGTTTGTAGTACGGTGGGGCATGTCGGGTCGAAATGAGCCAGCACAGGTGGCTGAGAGAGAGCCTTTTTAACACTGGCCAATGCGGCATCATGATCTGCTGTCCACGTGAAGGATCTCTTAGGGCTCATTAGCAGCCGAAGCGGATCTGCTGCAGCTGCAAGATTGGGTGAAAATTCTGTTAATTGGTTAGTAAGGCCCATGAATGACCTTAAATCTGTCAGATTTGCTGGCTTTGGAAACTCTGATATAGCTCGAACTTTCTCCTTGTCGGCTGCAATTCCATTTTCAGATAACGTATACCCACGAAAAGATACAGTAGGGCTAGCAATAACAAACTTTTCTGCATTTAAAGTAATACCATGAGTCCTACAGCGAGACAAAACTTTGTTGAGCCTGCATAAGTGGGAATAATAATCCTTATCATATACAAGGATATCATCCACAACCTTGACACAATGTTGGATGCCCTGAAGAGCGATATCGCCTCTCCTGCAGTAGGCATCTCCTGAAGCGCTGAATCCCATGGGTGAACGACGATAGCGATACCGACCGTAAGGTGTGATGAATGTTGTAAGGGCTTGGTCTTCCTCTGCTAGTGGGATCTGCCAGTACCCACACAATGCATCCATGGTGGAGAAATACCTTGAATTAGGACCAATACTCCTGATTGCACTAAATGGTGATGGTGAAGGATGTGCAGGCCTTAAAACCTGTGAATTTAACTTGCTTAAATCTGTGGTGACACGAACACCACCTGTAGGTTTGGCCACGACCACTAAGGGGTGACACCATGGGGATGGTTGATCCCCAACAGGTTCAATGATGCCTTGTGCTACCATTGTCTCCAACTCGGTCTTGACGTTCTCTTGAAAGGCTAGTGGTATAAGACGCGGAGTGTAGATAGCAAAGGGTTTCACATCCTCTTTCAGGTGAATACGCATAGGTGGTCCAGTCATTGGCTTGAGTTGTGCTCCTTGATGAAACTGCTCCTTTGTCATTAGCACATCGCTATATTCCTTAAGAAAGTATTGCCTGGCTTCCTCAGGTGAGGATGTGGCTGGAGGCGGAGGAACAACGGACATTTGATCACATGTATTAACTTGGCTGACTGGGACCTGACTGGTTCCTGCTGAAGTCCTGCTAAGTTTCCTCTCTTGCATTTGACGTGGGAAGTCCCAGGGAATGATCCTTAGGTGGCGGAGGGCATCATAACACAGTAATGGTGTTGGGAGAGAACTAAGAACATCAATATACCCCTTGTATGAGATATCACCATAAGTCATGACGGCCTCCATTGATCCCAATACGTTACCTTCCATGGGTGATCCATCGGCGTTGGAAAACTGCAACTCAGGGGGCGGAGACAATTCCTTGACATCAATGCCCAATGCTTGTAAGTTTTGCACTCCAAAAACAGTGGTATCTGCACCAGTATCAGGGATAACATTGATCTTCCCTGATTTACTGCCATATGTGACATGTAAATTGATAGGTGGTGAGGGACAACTTAGGGGACGTAAATTAACTGAACGAATGGCTGGAGAAGATATCTTGACGGTGTTCAACTTGGTTTCCTTTAAATCTTTTGACTCCCTTGGTCCCTTTGACTTTTTCTGTGCACAACAAACATCATAGTGGCCAAATTTATGGCAAATTCGGCACTCCTTAGCCAATGCTGGGCATGCGGTAGTATATGGGAAATAGCCAGTTTTAGCACAGTTCCTGCACTTGTGGGATACTGCCTTACATGTGTCACTATTATGCTGTTGACCACAATTCTTGCATCTGCTACTTGAAGAAGGAGTTTTCTCTTGCTGATGAATTTTCTTAGGTTGCTCCGGTTTAGCAAATGCCTTCTTTAACTTCTTGTAGTTTGACACGGCACGCACTGAAGTCTGTGGAGCTTTAAGCTCTGTCGTTGTCTTCTTTGCAGCCTCAAAAGCCCTGCAAGTCAGCTTCACTTCCTCAAGTGGTGTTGTTGTAGGCATGCTAATGAGCTTCATGGTGAGTTCTTCATTCCTTATGCCAACCAAAATAGCATGTTTCATTTGGGCCTCCACACCAGTTAACGCCTTTACATAAATCAACCTCCTCTGAGAGCTGTTGTAAACGAACGAAAAAATCTGTTAATGACTCGCCTTCTGCTTGCTTGCATTGAGTAAAAGCTAACCGACGAAGTGCTTCATTCTGCTGACCCTTTATATAAGTTTCGATATGAGATAAAACATCATCCAAAAGCATAGTTGAGTCTGGTGGAATACCCAAATTGTGTTCTAATAAGCGTCTCATCTCAACACTGAGACATGCCCTTAGCTGTATCAACTGCTTAGGTTGAGGTAAATCATCCAAATCTACCATAACAGCATAATCCTTCCATCTCTGCTT
>NC_090763.1:44673525-44681025 GCF_036898095.1 Palaemon carinicauda
TCGCTAATGTAATAGCTTCCACATAGTCTTTTGATTTCTCAATGAAATGTGCAATTTTATTATGGATATGATCTATTTTTTAATTATAATACATTAACGTTGCCAACAACTCTTGTACTTCCATAATCTGACTGGTATTACTAAAATGTTCATTCACCAAACTCATAATTTGATTGATTGAAGTTAACTGATTCCTTAGTTCTGATAAAACTAATTCGTTTTTATGTGTTAAAAACTCAATTTTCTTATTATGATTACTAATTTTAAGACGATTTGAAATCCTTAAGCCTAAACTTGTAACAGATCCAAACATGTTTCGTGCAGCAAAAATAAACGGGTTACGTTTTTCAAGGTTAGTGTGTCTTACTGTCCACATCAAAAGGTCACGAGCCAAAGATTCTGCCTTGTAAGTCTTATTTTCCAAGTCTTGGGACAGCATTTCTGCGACTTTTAGTGTCGGTGCAAGCGAACTCTCTGTATTAAAAGGAAAGTGTGTTTTATGCATTTCATTTAATGAAGCAGCAAACCTGGAAATGTCGCTCCTTAAGCTAGTGACGTCATTCTCTGGGAGAAAAATTGCTCGCATGCGTACTTCTATAACTATATTACTTGCAGTAATAAATACGTCTTCTGTTCTCTCTACTATAGTGCCATATTTAAAATCTATACTTTTAGTTATAGAGCTCTTCCCACACGAGAAAAATGTCTGGGCGAACAATATCACTCCTAACAATAAAAACTTCATCTTGGAAACCTGTAATGAGAAAAATATATGTAATTACTCCTGTAATAAGAAGAAAAAAATTTAACATATAAGTTTCATAGATAAAAAATAAAAATAAAAATTCCCTCACTTCCTTCTCTCTTATTTTAATTTCTTATGTGAGCCAATGGTACAATCGTCCCATCAGTGGGTTAGGATACGTGTTGAACTTTAAATCTTTTGGCCGTTAATCTTTCCGAAATGTTGAATGGGCCTTCAAACTTAGGTATTAGCTTATAATTGAGTCCTTTATGTACATTTACCTGTATGTATACATTATCACCCATGGTATATGTTTTAGTTGGCTTCGGTATTTTATCATGATTCCTTTTCATTATGATATCTGATTCTTCTAAATTCTTTCGAAGGATATCAAAACGACTTTTGCTTGCATTTATACATTCTTTCAAAGGATTTGATAAATTAGTTGTAGGCGTTAATACATGGAAAGGCTTTCTAACTGGGGTACCATACAATGCCTCGTGCGGTGACATTTTAATTGATATATGATATGAGTGATTCAGAATAATTAGTACCGCAGGTATTGTTGTATCCCAGTTGGGGCCTGATCACCCTAGTGTTAATCTTTATAAGTTTAAAACCTTCCTATTCGCTCTTTCCATTAGCCCATTCGACTCTGGGTGATAGATCATGGTATTGATTTTCTTTATGCTAAGGAATTCACACAGTGAGGTAAGGAAATGATTATTAAATTCTCCACCCGAGTCTGAGATTATCATGTGTGGAATTCCATTTTTACAAATGTAACACTCGTAAAACTTCCTAGCGCATTCAATCGCAGTTTTAGTTTTAAGCGCTATCAGTTCTGTATATCGAGTCAAAGCATCTACAATTACTAAGAGGTGCTTATTTCCTCTGTCTGACTGGTAAAATCCTGTTAATAAATCTAAATGTATCCTTTCAAATGGTTGATTGGGCACGGGATAAGCCCCTAGGCTAACAGGTGTTTTTGTGTGCCCTTTGTTTTCCTGACAAGTGCGACAATTAGCTATGTGTTTTTTTTTATATCTGTAAGCATTGTATGCCAATAAAACAATGATTTGGCTTTCTGTGACATTATGGAGAACCCCGGGTGTCCATGCAATGGATTTGCATGCAACCAATTTAGGACAGTGGATATAAGTGAGATTGGTACCACTACCTGGTCGTTAGTCACATGTGGTGTATTGCAAGTTTTCCTTGTCACGGATCTACACAGAATATTGTCTTTGATTATATACTTCTGCTGCGTATACTTTATATATTCCTTTTCCTTACGATTTCCTTCCAAAGCATTTATAATTTTTTCTAATTTCTGATCTTTTCTTTGCTCAGTCAGTAATAATTCAGTGCTCCAGCCCAGTTCTTCCTGTTCAGATACAGTTTTAACAATAGGCATTGATGTTGATATATCTATTAATTCAGCTAATGACTCCGTACAAGATGACACGGGGTTGCGTGATAATGCATCAGCAATGATATTTGCTTTCCCTGGTAAATACCCGATTATTGCACCAAAGTCTTGAATGATCAAATGCCACCGAGTTCGTTTGGGGCTGTGACTAAAGCCTTTAAAGAAGTCGGTTAGGAGTTTATGATCAGTAAGAACCTTGACGGGATAACCATATATTATGAACTTAAAATGCACTAGTGAATTAACAATAGCTAGTCCTTCCTTGTCTATTACTGCATACTTACTTTCAGAAGTTCTCAGTTTTCGTGAATAAAAAGATATCGGGAAAAACTGTTTATCATATTGCTGAAGCAATACCCCACCTACTCCTAAGTCTGAGGCGTCTGTTGCAATGAAGAATTCCTTACCGAAGTCAGGAAATTTTAAGATAGGAGAACTACACAGTTCATCTTTCAAGGTATTAAACACCTGTTGATGCTGCTCAGACCATATGAAATCTACGCCCTTCTTCGTAAGATCAGTTAAGGGAGCGGCTATTATTGAATAATTGTGTATAAAATGCCTGTAAAATCCACCACACCCCAGAAATTGCTGTATTCCCTTGACATTAATAGGTATCGGAAAGTTACGGATAGCTGACACCTTATCGTGGACTACTTTAAGACCTTGGCTAGACACCATAAAACCTAAATAGACTAATTCTGTCTTGAAAAATTCACACTTACTAATCTTTACCCTTAAGTTATGTTGTCTTAGTCTCTGTAGTACTAGTTCTAATTTACGTAGATGTTCTTCTAAGGTATTGGAAAAGATTACAAGGTCGTCCATGTAGGCATGCAATATATCCCCTAGCAAGTCCCCAAACACTATGTTAATCATTCTAGTAAATGTTATGGGAGCACAACATAAACCAAAAAGCATACATAAAAATTCATAATATCCCTGGCTGTGCTGAAGGCAGTGTATGGGATACTATTTTCTTCTAATGATATCTGGTGAAAGCCTTTAAGTAAGTCCAAACTGGTAAAATATTTATTCTGACCCAACAAATATAAAATATCGTCAGTACAGGGCACTGAGAATCGATCAGGGATCGTTTCCTCATTTAGGCGACGGAAATCTACGCAGACACGCCATGTTCGATCTTTTTTCGGTACAACTATTAATGTAAAATTATAAGGGCTGTTCGATTTCCTAATGACTCCTTCTTCTAGCATTTTACCTACTTCATCATTTATCTCATTTTGGAATTTCATAGGAAGTCTGTAGGAGGGTACATAGATAATTTTCTGCTTGTCCTTTAACCTTATTTGATGTTCGATAACATCTGATTTTCCTAAGGATCCATCTGTAGTGGAAAAAACATCATGATATTCAGTTAAAAGTCCAAAAAATTTTGCTGAATTTCTTCGTCCTGAATGTCTTTATTGATTTTATTTTTCATAGATTGCAAAAGGGATTCATCCGCAACTGATTGAGCGTGATTGATTTCAGCGACGGTAAGAATACGATGTTTATAAACTTCTACATCCAAGATATGTTGATTTTTGTGAATTACTAAAGTGGTATTTAAATGATTACAGACTTCAATATTACATTGTTGTTGTGAGCCTACTGTATGAATGGCTTGTGTGACGGACAATCTGTTAGTTTTCAAAGTGTCAGAAAGGATTAATATTTCATATCCTGGTAACGTTTTCTTTACTTGCACTATTAAATTCGAAGTTACATTCGGCTCGATAGATTGCGTGCAAGAAGATATTATGGGTGAACGAGAATTCTGTTGGGTCACGTATATTATTTTTTTTATTAGTGAGATAAGTTATTGGTTCCTCAACGTACGTCACTGTTTTATTTGTCGTCTCCTTTTCCTCTAAAACTGACTTTAAGGTATTAGAAGACTTATAGAATTTTCCTTTGATATACACGCCATGCTTGGCAGGGGCTAAGATAATGTTTTGATTGCTCATAGACAGGTATCCTATAATTACAGCTGGATACATATCAATGTTTTGTACAACAACAAAGGTATCGGCAAACGTGCGCTTACCGACCTTGTACTGAACATGAGTTACTCCTATTACATTTAATTTATTATTTCCTATACCCGAGAGCCTTAATCCGGACTTCTCTATAAGGAAGTTCGAAAACAACAAATGATGTGTCCTCAAATCCATGATATTACGTGGACTACCAGACTCAAAAAAATAATGTAAAGGATCGGTGCTATAAATTTACAGCATATAATGTTGGTCGTAACTCATTTTGGCTTATTATTGTGTGAATTTGTTGCAAATCTACGGGAGCATGCACTGATTTATTTGATTCGGTCGTGTGTTTCATAGGAAAATCTATTGCCTCGCAATGATCTGATAAAACATTAAATGGATTATTTAATACTACTGATGTTGATATGAATGACCCAACATCACTCTCTTCCCCATTGTAGTTAATTATGTGGTATTTGCTTTGCTCTGCACATTCTGAAAATTAGTCTGACCTTGCGAGTTCTGGCTAGACGGCCCAGGATCAGAGTTATTTGAAGAACTGTTTGTTTGTTTTTGATTTTGAACTACATTGACGTTTGGCTGTTTCTTCTTATTGAACTGAGGATTTTTCTTTTTATTTACATAGGGAACTGACTGTGGAATTGACTGTGTATTTCTAGGATTCTGTTGTTGATTATGTGAGTAGCATCGACTATATGAATGAGTTGAACTATTATGTAACGAACAATATCGCGTTTTGCAGTCTGCGATCAAGTGACCTTGACGTTTGCAATTATAATACGTCATTCCTGCAACTTGACTATTATTAACTGCGTTTACTTGTTGTGGCTTAGTTTCATTTTTTGCAAAAACTTGTTTAAACAAGGGATCAAGATCAGTACACTTAGACATGTGTTTCTTTATCTGTTTATACACATCCAATTCTGTACTTTTGGGCGTTAACTTTTTATCAAAACACCGCACTAAAGCTTCTGGCTACATAAGTGTCATGCAGGTTAAATACATTAATCGTAAGAAATCTTTCACGGAGATGTTATCTCTAGTAACCCAAGTGGAATTACCTAAAATATCTTGATACTCGTTTAGCCTATCGGCAATGAGAGGTGCGCTCTCTATGATATTAAGCCGAGTCAAAGTGGCTTGATTGAGTGTATTTCTTAATGTTAAAACTACATCTAAGGCTTCCTCACCGCCATAGATCGCACATAGCCTAACTTTGAAATCGTCCCATGTAACTGCCTCTTGAAATGAAACTCCCCACAAGTACGCACTCGCTTCTCCTTTAGAAAAGTCTATAAAACTTTTAGCTTCTTGTAATTGTACAAATGGGTCTATGATTTGTTTAGCATTTAAGTGAGTGTCGACGGAAGAAATCCAAGACTCGACATTCTGAGGTAAGAACTCATTAACCCGACCTTGAAAAGGAAGGATAGTTGAACGTGCATTTACTAGTGTTACAATGGGAGCGGGGATGGGGTTACTCGGACTCACAGGAGGCGTCATGTTTACTTTACTTTTTTTTCTATCTCTACGACTCCTTGCAATCCTATCAAAATATCTATATGAATACAGACGTTCACTGCGTAAACGCATAAGCACTATGCAATAAAGATTATAACATAATCCCCCAAAACAATGATACTAATATAAAGATATTTCCTGAGAACTTCTGAAAGAAAAGGGAATTAGCACAGAGAAAAAGAAATTCTAGACGAGAATTCAAAGTTGAATACAGTTTCCTTTAATGAAAGAAAAAATGATGATTACCAAACAACTCACCCCAGCAATAATGGACGATCGACTCGTGATAACAACACTTCACTGTCTAAAACTGAAATGAATAAAGAAATGTACTTAGCTTGAGTTTATATGGGTGAAGGGCGATGTCGTCATTTCCTCTCTCTCTCTCTAGTTTGCGAGAGTTTAGCTGTTTGGGTGAATGTTTTCGGTCCGATTTCCTGTCGTAATGTTGAGTGTGGTGCTTCCTGGTTATGATTCTTGAATGTTTATTATTATTATTATTATCATTATTACTATCCAAGCTACAACCCTAGTTGGAAAAGCAACATGCTATAAGCCCAGGGGCTCCAACAGGGAAAAATAGCCCAGTGAGGAAAGGAAATAAGGAAATAAATAAATGAAGAGAATAAATTAACAATAAATCATTCTAAAATAAGTAACAACGTCAAAACAGACATGTCATATATAAACTATTAACAACAGCAAAAACAAATATGTCATGAATAAACTATAAAAAGACTCATGTCCGCCTGGTCAACAAAAAAAGCATTTGCTTCAACTTTGAACTTTTGAAGTTCTACTGATTCAACCACCCGATTAGGAAGATCATTCCACAACTTGGTCACAGCTGGAATAAAATTTCTAGAGTATTGCGTAGTATTGAGCCTCGTGATGGAAAAGGCCTGGCTATTAGAATTAACTGCCTGCCTAGTATTACGAACAGGATAGAATTGTCCTGGGAGATCTGAATGTGAAGGATGGTCAGAATTATGAAAAATCTTATGCAACATGGATAATGAACTAATTGAACGACGGTGCCAGAGATTAATATCTAGATCAGGAATAAGAAATTTAATAGACCGTAAGTTTCTGTCCAACAAATTAAGATGAGAATCAGCAGCTGAACACCAGACAGGAGAACAATATTCAAAATAAGGTAGAATGAAAGAATTAAAACACTTCTTCAGAATAGATTGATCACCGAAAATCTTGAAAGACTTTCTCAATAAGCCTATTTTTTGTGCAACTGAAGAAGACACAGTAAATTTACTGTCAAGAATCACACCTAAAATTTTGAAAGTCATACATATTTAAAGAAACATTATCAATACTGAGATCCGGATGTTGAGGAGCCACCGTCCTTGACCTACTTACAATCATACTTTGAGTTTTGTTAGGATTCAACTTCATACCCCATAATTTGCACCATGCACTAATTCTAGCTAAATCTCTATTAAGGGATTCACCAACCCTAGATCTACATTCAGGGGATGGAATTGATGCAAAGAGAGTAGCATCATCTGCATATGCAACAAGCTTGTTTTCTAGGCCAAACCACATGTCATGTGTATATAGTATGAAAAGTAATGGGCCAAGAACACTACCCTGTGGAACACCGGATATCACATTCCTATAATCACTATGGTGCCCATCAACAACAACTCTTTGAGATCTATTACTTAAAAAATCAATAATAATGCTAAGAAATGACCCACCCACTCCCAACTGTTTCAGTTTGAAAACAAGGGCCTCATGATTAACACGGTCAAAGGCAGCACTAAAATCAAGGCCAA
>NC_090763.1:44686025-44691025 GCF_036898095.1 Palaemon carinicauda
CAGCTTAATTAAATAACCTATCATCTAATGTTAAACTTAATTTCTGAGGAGGCCATGGCTTATTGCATAGTGAAAAAAACATGACAAAGACTTTATGAATGGCGGAATGATACATAAATGTGGGTGGGGTATCTGTGCTAGCGTAGTAATACTACTGTAGCAGTAGTGCCGCAACAGTAGTATACATGAATTAAACGTTTAGGCCAACTACTGGGATCCTTGAGGATCATTTAGCACTTCTTACAACTACTCGAGAAATCAGTTTTTATAGCCAGAATTTAAATTTTCTGATCCAACAATGCCCATGATACCCTTCAGTGTTATCCTGAATTATAACGAGGCCAAAGTGGGTGTAGCCTCATGAAGTCATCATTCTGACGATAATTATTGGTGAAGGTTTAAAGCCAAAATACGGTACCGGCTTCTTTTTTTTTTCAGTAAATAGGTAGGTAGATAGACAAAAAATAAAAATTGCTTGACATTGGATATAGCAGTTATCAATGAGCTTGTCTACTACGTTTTTGAAAATTAACAACTATTCCCTATACCTTGTCAATCTGATTGTGACCTATAAAGTAGACAGTAATTTCTTATGAAACTTATTTTGGGAGTTAGACTAATAATCGAAGTGTTTTTGTATTTATTAACATATTTTGTTGGTTTGTTCATTATGACAATTATCAGTGGAGAGGTTTCAGAGTTCATAAAGGTGTACTGCTTTGCTTTTGTTTAAACTTTTGTGTCATTGTTGTCAGAGGTATAGCTTTTGTTACGTATAGCCAATCATCGATCAAGAAAGAGGGAAGAAATGCCGTCATAAGTTACGTAACAAGTGCGTTCGAAACCTTTTCTCTGAATAAGTTGGCCCGTCTACAAAAAACGTCACTTTTACATTATAAGTACCAAATTTATTCAACCTACGTAATGCAGAATATAGTCAAAATTTATGTGTAGATATAATGTGCATTCTGAATAAGCCTTATATTTATGAAATTCATATTTAAAAAATTATTGCGAAAAAACCGTGTTACAGAGGCCCTGAATCTCATAGTAGGAGACTCTTTGCAGCCCGCTATGCCTGGGACCAGGGGTCATTCTGTCACCTTCTCTTTCCATTAACTGACTATATATATATATATTATATATATATATATATATATATATATATATATATATATATATATATATATATATATATAGATATAGATATATATATATATAGATATATATAAATATATATATATATATATATATATATATATATATATATATATATATATATATATATATATATATATGTATATATATACATATATTTATCTATTTTATTAAGATGGCTCCTAGGTCTGGGCACCAAAAATATATTATACAAGGATTGCTCATTACAGCTTTCATGCTAAACAACCTCTTGAATTCCAAACTCACCTATTTACTTTTACATTAAATTTGTTACACTTGAAAATATAATACCTGAACTCTGAGACAGTTATATAACTCCCAGGCAGCAATATATAAAACACTGAATATCCCAAGGTCTCTTAAGTACACTTAAAAACCAAAATGGGTAGTTATTTTTATGTCTTATTTAAAGCATTCTTGTACTATGATTCTTTATAGAATACGATCGATGTTGTAATAAACACTGATGATTGAAATAATATACTCTTTACAAAAATAAATATGTCCTATATAAATTACAATACATTGAAAACAATTTACAGAAAGAAATAAATCACTCAAAATATTAAGTGTGAAAAAACTTAGATTAAGACAAATATTTTTCGATCGCCAATTATATAATTACTTTACTGGAAATATTAAACCTGAATAAACCTTAGACTAAGACAAAAGAAATACTTATGAAAATTATACAATCACTTGTTCCACTTGAAATTAAATCTGAATACAATATTTAAGTGTGATACTTGATGAAAATAGATAACCAGATCACAATACAAATACCTTTCTCATTAGTACAGGGCTATTTACAAAAACTCAAAGAGAACTTTTCTAAATACTCACTATGTTTACAAAAACCAGTCACAGGAAAACTTTAATATTTCACTGAACACTTTTAAAACAATACAATGAGCTGCATATGAGAGAGAGTAGAGGGGAATATGGCTATTTCTTAAGGCTGGGATTCTCAATCTCATCTATGCAACCCTGGGGTTGCATTTACAAGAGACTTAGCTACTTTCAGGATGTTCCAGGTCCGAGATCTGGTAGCGTGGGGGCCGGGGGAAGGTTGAACTAAGGGCGTCAGAGTTACCAAGTATTGCATTTTCAATGCGTAATCAGCCAACGCCAGAAAGTTCTCTCTGTAAGCTAGCTCCGTCCACCCTTTGTTACGGAAAAAAGATAAGATCTATCACTAGGTTCCTCCAGAATCTTCCAAAACACATGGCATAAATAGATTGCATATTTTCTCTCCAACATGATTCATTACCTCATAAAGATATAAAAGAACATTACATAAGCCCTTGTTCCTATCTCGTATGGTCCCATAACACTATTAAACACGTTACGTGACACTTCGTAACAAAAATATGTGAAATGGAAACTGATTTTTAAAACGAAATGTAAATATACGTATACTGACATGAATGAAGAAACAAAGAAATGGAGGACAAAAACTTACGTAATTTACAAAATAAAATTAAATCTACATCAAAGGAACTCATCTTATGGGCTGCCTATTCATCTCTTCAATGCACAAATAAAATTCATAAATAAATCATGAATAAACTATAGTATTACTCTACACTACACAAGATTTGTAAGTATATATATATATATATATATATATATATATATATATATATATATATATATATATATTTAAGTATATATATGTATATATAAATGAATATGTATATATATATATATATATATATATATATATATATATATATATTTAAGTATATATATGTATATATAAATGAATATATATATATATATATATATATATATATATATATATATATATACAGTATATATATCTATATATATATATATATATATATATATATATAATTATATAAGTATATATATATAAATATATATATATATATATATATATATATATATATATATATATATTTATATATATGTGTATATATATATAGTATATACATATATATATGTATATATATATATTATATATATACATATATATATATATATAAGTATATATATATATATATATATATATATATATATATATATATATTCATATATATATATATATTCATATATATAAGTATATATATATATATATATATATATATATATATATATATATATATATATATATATATATTCATATATATAAGTATATATATATATATATATATATATATATATATTATATATCTATATTTATATAAATACACACATATATGTATTTACATATATATATATATATATATATATATATATATATATATATATATATATATATGCTGTATATCTATATATCTGTATATATATATATATATATATATATATATATATATATATATATATATATATATACACATATATATTATACAATTCTTCCGTGTGTAGGAACCAAGCATATAATATTATATATATTACAGCTGGTAAGCTAAACAACCTCTCAAATTCCAAACTCACCTGTTTGCTTTTACATTAAATCTGTTACACTTGGAAATATTAATAACCAAACTCTGAGACAGTTACATAACTCCCAGACATCAATATATGAAGCATTAAATATCCAAAGGTCTTTTGAATGCACTCATACAAAACGGGGTAATTATTCTCATGAATGATTTACAACCACTTCTTTTTATGATTCTCTAACATTGGTACGAGCGAATAGTAATTTAAACACTGTTGATTGGAATAATGCACCCTTTACAAAAATAAATATATTCTTTATAAATCAAAACACTTTGAAAGAATTTATATAAAAAAAAATGGATCAATTTAAATATTTATTGAGTGTGAACAAATCTTAGATTAAGACAAAAATGTTACGATCTGAAAATTCTATAATTTCTTGACTTGAAATATTATACTAAGACTAAAGAAATGATATTCATACAAATATGCAGTAATTTGTTTCACTTGAAATAAAATCTGAATACAATATTGAAGTTTGATACCTAATGAAGATAGATAACCACATCATGATACAAGTACCTTTCACCTTACTACAGGGCCATTTGCAAAAACTCTAAGAGAATTTTTATAAATACTCACTATGCTCACAAAAGACTGTCACAGCACAATTTTGATATGTCACTGAACCCTTCTTAAACAATATACTGAGTTCCATATGACAGAGATGGGAAGATCGCTATGAATTGAGGCGGGGATTCTCTATCTCATCTATGCAACCCTGGGGTCAGCTTTATATGAAACTTAGCTATTTCCAGAATATTATAATAGTTCTAGTAGCGTGGGCGGTTGGCCTAACAGCAACACCAGAGTTTCCAACTTTCAGGTATTGAATAGGAGAAACAACCCGGCTCTAAAGCAACCCTCCCCAGCCAGCTCCGCCCACCCACCGTTCTCGGAAATAGAATAAAGATAACATCCTAACACTATGATTTTCGGGAATATTCCAAACCACATGGCATAAAATAAGAATTGTTAATTTTCTCTCAAACATGACGCAATACCTCATAATAATGTAACAGAACATTACATAAGCCCTTGTCCCTATCTTGTATGGTCACTTAACTTAATTCTTAAAAATACCGTACATTTACATATACTGACTTGAAGAGCCCCTGGATACAATGGAATAACTGCTGAGATGATATTGGCCTAAAATGAAGTGACTCCCAGAATACTTACAAGATTATTCTGTAGAATGTGGCATGAAGAGGTAAAACTTGATGAAAGGGAGTTAGGAGTGTTGGTGAAAATGGCAAAAAAATAAGGAGACTTGAATGATAACAATAATTACAGAGGCACAACACTTATGTCAGTTGTTAGGAAAATATATAGTAGTCTTATTCTAAAGA
>NC_090763.1:44698525-44706025 GCF_036898095.1 Palaemon carinicauda
CTGTTACACTTGAATAATACCTGAGCTCTGAGAAATTATATAACTCCCATTCGGCAATATACAAAATCACTGAATATCCAAAGGTCTTGGATGTAAACTCAAAATAATTTTTTATTGAGTACTATTCAAAACAACCTCTTACTTCTATTCTTAAACAGGGATACGAGAAGGTTCTGTAAGAAATACTGGTGAACGAAATAATACACTCTTTACGAAATTAAATATATTCCATAAACATTTACAACACTATTACCAAAATATTACAACCAAAATGAATCTCTCGAAATACAAAATAAGAACAAAACCCTAGACTAAGACAAGAAAATATTTTTTTAGCTCACATGAAGCTTCCTACCAGATAGCAATACAAATACACTTCGATGTTTTAGCCTATACTCACAGGGCCAGTTACAGAAATTTATACTAAATTTGTACTTACAGTAACAGAATACTCATGAAATATCTTTCAATGGAGTGGTCACGGTTTGAACACACTACACACGATATATGTTGGATAAAAACTTATTCACTTTCGAGAGGGCACACACTCTAGGCACTTGAGAGAGAAGTGAACTTTGGCTCTTACAAAGGAATAGGTTGGATCTCTTCTCCTGCTCTGCTTTCCTGGGGCATATATGTTGACTTAAAAACTTCTAGATTATTCTAAATAGATTATTCTCATGACTTGGGGGCAGGCTTTGCGGGGTAAGGTTGCCAACTAAGTCAATTGAACAGGAGATCTAACCTTACTTGGAAGGACACCCTCTCCCAGCTAGCTCCGCCCACCTTTCTCCTCGGAATAATAAAAAAAAAATAAAACTACCTCTGTGGTTATCAAGAACATTCCAACCACGTGGAAATATAACATGACGCAATATCTCATGAAGACATAAAATAAATTACATAAGCCATCACTCATGCCTCGTATGGTTCATACAGCGTACTTAGACGAGACTACATAAGACTTCCTAACGAAATACGTGAAATAAAAAGGTAATTCTTAAAAAATAAAGTAAATTTACATAAACTGGCTTGAATGAAAAATGAAACCAAATGAAAGACAAAAGTCTTAGATGCAATTTACATACAATTACCTAAACCTACAAGAGAGGAACTCACCTAACGAGCTGGCTATATACCTCTTAAATACACAAATGAAATACATGAATAAAATATTTACTCTACACTAGACCAGCTTTGTAATATGGCTCCCCCCCCCAAAAAAAAAAGATTATTTATTCCGGCCCTGAATCCATCAATTTCACCCGAGTTAAATAATCTGCAACCACGTTATCTTTACCTGATATATGCTTTACATAAATATAATATGGTTGTAAATATAATGACCACCTAGTTAACCATTGATTATTATTCTTCCTCTTATTAACAAAAGTTAAAGGATTGTGATCCATGTGGACGGTAATCCCTTCATTCTGTGGTTTGTTCACGAAAACTTATAAGTTGTTTATCACTGTAACCACTGCCAAAAGTTTCTTTTTAACTGTTGAGTAGACTCGCAGATGCTTCTTCAGCTTTGATGACATAAAACAAACCGGGTGAAGAATTCCTTCCCTATCTTCTTGCAATAAGACAGCTCCAATCCTATTATCTAAAGCATCCTTTTGGATAAGGAATTTCTTGTTGAAATCCAGTGCTTGTAGTATCGGTTTCGAATATAATATGACCTTCCTTTGATTTTTCCTGTTTCCTGGTATCTCGATAATATTGGTCCGTTCCTGCTCTTCTCCAAAATCCGTAATGATTTTTTGGAACTTGTTAGTGAGAGGGAATCTCCTTATCGAAGAGTAAACCAACAACTGCCGTCCTACCGCTAACTGTCTGTTCGTACTCTTCATGCCAAAACTTTTCTTAGTTTTTCCTTGACTCCTGGATTTCATCCCCTCTAGGGAAAATTTCCTTAACTCACTGATCCTTTTCTACATATCCTTGATATATTCTTCATCTGTTTTTTCTTGATCTTTCCATTTTTCTGCTAACATTTTAATCAGTCCTTTGCTGAAGGGTTCTTCTCGTACTTCAATTGGGCGTAAGGGAGCTTCCTTTATGCAATCGTTATGCTTTCCAGCCATGTGACACCGTAACATGCATGCCAAAACTGGCTCACGTCCTTATGTACGCCTGGCCAGAAAAAAACTGTTTCTTAATCTTTTCTGTCGTCGTCACTATTCCTTTGTGTCCTGTCTCATGACCTACGGCGATCACCTGTCTTCTCAACGGTGCAGGAATCAATATCTGACGGTACATACCCCTTTCAGTATTCCTAGAGATATTGGCGGGTCTATGCTTCCTCATAAGCAACCCATCTTCAAGATGATAATAGGTGGGAGACTGATGTACCTCCATTTCATCTACCACACGGTACAATAACTCTGTTAATGTCGCATCCTTCCATGGCATTCCTATCAGTTTTCTATTTCTTCCAAATCCATTGCTTCTTTGTCTTCCTGTCAACTCGTCTGTCATTCCTCTTCTCTCAAGCTCCCTCGGTAGTTCTCCTCTTGCATACCATGAAAGGAATCCTCTTTTCCGGAGAATGAATCCTCCAAGTTCATCGCTACTTCGGTTTCTTTTTCTTCTATAGCAGCCACTTTCTTTGTCATACTCCTAGTTGTCACGCAACTAGGAAACAGAGATGGGTAGTCCTTCTCAAGTTCAGTCGTAGGACCATGTTTCTACGTTACAATGGGTCAAGGCACTAACAGCGCACGACCAACTTCATCACCCAGCAGGATTTCTACTCTTTCAACAGCCGATGAATCCTTTACCACATAATCAAAATGACCTGTCACCAACTCGCATGAAAGTTTCCAATGGCAAATAGGCGGAACCTACTCACCTCCTATTTCCTTCAAAAGAACCGAGTCTCCTGTGAGAGACGGTTCCACCAACAGGTGTAAACCTCGTGTCACCACGCTATGGTTACAACCTGTGTTGAGTAATATCTTGATCAGGGTTTGCTTACCCCCATTGATTGCTGCTAACATGCCCTCATAAATGTATGGTTTAAAGGCATCCCCGCTGTTTGGGTTTGTCCTGTTCGTCGTGTAAACGTTATCTGGTTTATTTTGCTCTTCGTTCTTTCCCGGTTGTTTCTTGGTCTTCGCATTCTGTGAAGTTGAATTATCCTTAACCACTTGGGCACCTTTTTTCAGTTGTTTCGACCAACATTTCTTACTGATATGGCATTTCTTGCCATACTTATAACAGACAATATTAACTTTCTGCATGTCTTTCACAATACATGAAGAAGGACGATTCAACCATTGCGGCTGTGGTACTATCGCATTCTGCTTTGGAATAGATACAGTATTACTTCTGCTGTAACTATTAAACTTGTTTACATAGTCATTACTGAACTGGTTTCCATGGTTCGGCAAATACTTGACACTTGGTCGGAAAGACGATTGAAACTTCATACCAGAGGAGGGTTTACGACTGATAATATCATAATCTTCACTCAGCAAAGCAGTGTACCAATAGTGTTTCACACAATTGTACATAATTCCTTTTGTATATATTATGCTTGTATCTTCGCTCCTCCCTCGCACTAAAAAGAACCTGAATGATCATGTCTCCGGTTTTGCTCTGTATCATTGTCTGTCTCTCGAACATGTCACGTCCTGTTGCCTTGAGGTTTTGTATATAAAGCAGTGTTCCTTAATAAATAACTCAGTCGTTTCCAATCTGCCTTTGAGTTCACACCCTTACTCGGCACCGTCACATTGGTGACCCCGGAAGTCGACTCACTCCCACTGCCTTCCAACCCCCCCCCCCCCCCTCCCTCGCCCCTCCATCGTTGGTACTATGACGGAGACAGACTCTACTGCAGTTGGCGCCGCGGCCGCACCATTGAAACTTTCACCGTTCGCCAGCAGAGAAGCGTTCGCTTGGTTTCAACGCGCTGAAGTCCACTTTCGTATCAGGGGCGTGACTCGCTCAACCACCAAAGCGGATTATGTTCTCGCGGCGATACCGGAGGACACTTTCCCAGAAATATCCGACTGGCTTTCTGAAGAAGGAGACACCCCAATAGCGTATGACGCCCTCAAATCATACCTTCTGCAGCAGTACTCGCCGTCGCCAGCCGCCCGTATAGCAAAGCTTTTTCAGCTCTCGCAACAACCGTTGGGGGACCAAAGGGCTTCGCTTGCCCTCCGGGAAATGACCAGTATCGCTCGCCTTCAACCTGCCGCAGACGGCTCTCCTCGCGAGGTGAACCTACTCCGTGCCCTTTGGATACGCCGTTTACCTGAACCTGTGCGCGCTGCCATACCCAATGTCCATAGTTTACCCATAAAGGACTTGATGACCAAAGCCGACGCCCTTATGGACAGACCCTTCAAAACCTCCAGCAACGCCTCCACCCCTAACGACGAGGATGCCTATTCAACGTCAACCGAAGCTGACATGAATGCCGTAGGACATACACGCCTACCCGGTGACGTGCCGAAGCGGCGACAAAGCCGCCCACCACCCATCAATCGCTCGCGCCCCAACGAACGACTTCTACAGCCACTTACTACCTCCCATCCGCCGCAGTTTTGCTACTACCACTTCAGATTCGGGGCAACCGCGAAGAACTGTGCCAATGATTGTCAGTGGCCAAAAAACGTGTAAGTAGGCCATCGCTTGTGGCGGTGGCCTCCCATGTTTCTAATCTTTTCTTTTTACAGGATGCAGGAACGGGCGTGCGATTTTTGGTAGACAAGGGTGCTTGTCGTTCTCTTTTGCCAAGGAAACTCTTCAAGGCACAACGTAGTCTGTCTACATCTGCCGACGTCCACTTGGTAGCTGCCAACGGATCTGCGATACCCACCTACAGTTACGAGAGCCTCACATTATTGTTCCGAAACGGTAAATTCAATTAGAAGTTTCTCGTTGCTGACGTCAGAATGCCAATCCTCGTTGCGGATTTCCTCTCTCATTTCCACCTTCTGGACGATGTCGCCCACCGACGATTGGTCAACGCAGACTCGTACTTGTCGACACCTCTTCAACCCTCCCCCTCTAACCTCGCTCTCCACATCAGCGCACCCACGGATGCCTACGCCCACCTCCTCACGTCGTACCCGGAAGTTTTCCGTCCAGAACTTCACCAAACGCCCACGGTTCCTGCCAAGCACGGTATTGATCACCATATCAAGACGACGGGACCCCAGTCTTCGCAAAATTCAGACGTCTGGCACCGGAACGATTGGTAGCCGCCAAACAGACGTTCGCCGAAATTGAAAAAATGGGCCTTTGCCAAAAGGCCTCCAGCCCATGGTCGTCACCCTTACACATCGTTCTGAAGAAAGACTGTTCCCTCCGTCCGTGCGGGGATTACAGGCACCTGAACATGCAAACAGAACCGGATCACTACCCCCTCCCAAACATTGCCGATGTAACCTCCTACCTGCACAAAGCGAAGGTTTTCTCTACGCTCGACCTCCTGAAGGGGTATTATCAAGTGCCTATGAACCCAGAAGACATCCCCAAGACCGCCATCACCACTCCGTTTGGCACATACACCTTCAATTACTCTTGTTTTGGCCTTCGTAATGCTGGGGCAACGTTTCAACGTCTCATGGATGGCATCTTAGGGGACCTCCCTTTCTGTGTATGTTATGTGGACGACATACTTGTGTTCTCCTCCTCAAAAGAGGAACACCTCTGTCACCTGCGCATGGTGCTCGACCGCCTGCAACAAAACGGCCTTGTAGTCCGGTAAGACCAGTGTACCTTTGGCGCCAACGAAGTGTCATTCTTAGGGCACCGTATCACTCCTGAAGGAGTCCATCCCCTCCCTGAGAAGGTAGCAGCCGTTCAGAATTTCCCCACTCCCTCGACCGTCAAAGCTCTGCAGGAATTCTTGGGCATGATCAACTATTATCACCGTTTTCTACCAGCCATTGCCGCCACTCTTGCTCCCCTCTACGCCTCCCTCAAGGGCAAGCCAAAGGACTTGAAGTGGGGTCCCCTTCAAGAAGCGGCCTTCTGCAATGCAAAGAAGGCCCTATCAACTGCTGCGGCTCTCACTTTTCCTATCCCACATGCCCCTCTTCTTCTCTCCACCGATGCCAGCGACGTCGCTATTGGTGCAGTACTCGAGCAGGTGGTCAAAGGCTCGCCCCGCCCATTGGCCTTCTTCAGCAGAAAACTGTCCAAGGCAGAATCGGGTTATTCTACCTTCGATCGAGAATTGCTGGCGGTGCACTAGGCTGTCCGTCATTTTCGCCATTTCTTAGAAGGTACGCCCTTCGTCATTCGCACAGACCACATGCCTCTGGTGCACGCCTTCACTCGATAGTCTGACGCCTGGTCCGCCCGTCAACGCCGACATCTCTCTGCCGTGGCTGAATACAATTGCACCCTCCAATACGTCCCTGGGAAAATGAATCCCGTTGCCGATGCCCTGTCAAGAAACACGTTGGCTGCCGTTCAACTGGGATTGGATTACAACGGCCTGGCTGAAACCCAATGACAGGATCCAGAGTATCAAGCTTGTAGGACATCCTGCACGTCCCTCCGTTGGGAGGATTTTCCCCTCGAAGAATCCAACACCACCCTCCTCTGTGACGTCAGTACTGGTAGACTGCGACCTTGGATTCCTGCTCCCATGCGCCGACAGGTGTTTGATTTCATCCACGGCCTTTCACATCCCTCGTGCCGTTCTACTGCACAGCTGCTGAAGGCAAAGTTCATTTGGCATGGCATTTCTAAGGATGCTAAGGATTGGGTCCGTGCCTGTACTTCTTGCCAAACTTCCAAAGTACATCGACACACGGATTCAGGAGTGGGCACCTTTCCTCAACCTCAGCGTCGTTTCGCACACATTCACGTCGACGTTGTAGGCCCCCTACCCACATCATAAGGACATCGTTACCTGTTTACCGTCATC
The DNA here is from genome assembly GCF_036898095.1 of Palaemon carinicauda. Classification (NCBI taxonomy): domain Eukaryota; kingdom Metazoa; phylum Arthropoda; class Malacostraca; order Decapoda; family Palaemonidae; genus Palaemon; species Palaemon carinicauda. Next base: position 44,705,427 of record NC_090763.1, read on the forward strand.
GACCGCTCCACTCGTTGGCCTGAAGCCATTCCCATGGAAACTGCATCGTCCGCCTCATGTACATCTGCCTTACTCTCGGGATGGATTTCAAGATTCGGTATCCCTGAGCATATTACTTCTGACAGGGGAACCACTTTCACCTCTCAATTGTGGACGTCGTTAGCGAATCTCCTGGGCATCACCCTACATCAGACAACGGCCTACAACCCCGCTGCCAGTGGAATGGTTGAACGTTTTCATCGCACCCTCAAGGCAGCTTTGATGTCCCGCTGCAAGGATTGCAACTGGTTTACTCAGCTTCCCTGAGTCCTCCTTGGACTAAGGACCACTCCTAAAGACGCCCTCGACGTCTCGGCAGCCGAAATGGTGTATGGCGACCCGTTGGTCGTACCTGCCGAGTTTTTTTCTTCTACAACCTCCTCCGACAATCTCCAGCGCATACGTCACATCGTGGGAAAATTTACTCCGTGCCGCCAGACTTACAAGCCCCCAGTGAAGCATCACATACCAACGGACTTGCACTCTGCAATGCACGTCTTCCTGCGCAACGACACCAGCAAGCCACCACTAACGCCCCCTTACACGGGCCCTTTCCTTGT
>NC_090763.1:44711025-44743525 GCF_036898095.1 Palaemon carinicauda
AGATGTATAGAAGTAATGCTGCTTGTGTTTGTTTACTTGCAGTTCGTATGTACATTGTGTTTTCACAACATTCTTGGGAACTTTATAGCAAGGAAAATGTTACAAAAGGTCAAAGAAAGAACAAAAAGTAAGCAGAGATTAACAAAAAAAAGAACCAAAAAGAAAGGGGAATATGAATAACAGTACAAAGCTGAAACATTCTAACTAAAACTCTGGCAACAATGAGAACCCACTCGCAACTCATGACACTTACACCGAATATATTAGAAAACTTAGGCTATAGATACCTCCTTTAGGGAAACTTCATGTAGGAATAAACAATAAAAGTACATATTAAGGTTATCAAAATAATGTTATCTAGATTTTTTCAAGAAAAAAAAAACAAAAATTTATTGTAAATCTTTGGGAGCTCATAACTCAAAAACATACTTTTTCACACTTGGGTATATTTTTCTCACTTATTTCTTATTCGATTTTAGAGAGAAAGATATCATTAAAAAAAATCCCACAATTTTGTGTAACGGAATTTTTATTTTCATTTTTTCTCTTTTTCATGATTATTTTACATCTAGAACAAAGAAAATTAAGAAAAAAATCATTAAAAAAAGCAAAGGGAAAATCGAAAATCTGTCACTCAGAATTATTCGATTTATGAAGACGTTGAGATGGTATGGTTTTCAATACAATTTGTGCCATATTAGTGGAGAAAATTTTACCTAAAATGTTTTTAAAAATCATGATTTTTGCTAATAAATCAAAAGATTTTTAATCAAATGATTTGAAATATTTTATATGATGAAGTTCTTTTATGTCCAAAACATGTAGAGAACTTGTGTATCTTGAACTATTGAAATAAAAAACAGGGCATAGCGGACGGTCCCTTTAATATCCAAGAGTGTTCTAAAAAGCCAAATGTTCAGAAATTGTCAAAAGCTAATGTAACTAAAGCTCAATGGCTCTATATTTTAATGGTATGTGGTGGTCATGCAACGAGTGGAATGATTAAAGCCCTAATCAAGTGTCTAACCATAGAAGCGTGGATAAACTCGGGAATGTTGTCATAAGATGATATTGTAGTGGCTCATGAACTGTTGGAGGAAGCAGAAGCAGAATTTGTAGCGAAGCAAGGATCATCTGACCCAGGAACCGAAGGAATGAAAACAGACAGGAATGTAGAGGCTAGGGTTTGACAAATTGCAGTGGAATGGGAAGAAAGAGAGGGAGAAGAAGCGCGGCATGCAAGGGAGGAATTGGAAACAAGACGGGAAGAAAAGGAGAGGAAAATGAAAGTAAAACAGGAAGAAAGAGAGAGAGAAATAGAAAAAAGATGGGAAGAAAGAGAGTGGGAAGTGGAAGTAAGACAGGAAGAAGAATCCAGAGAGATCGCAAGACATGCAAGGGAAATGGAAGCAAGAGAAATTGCACTACGAGAAGAAAAAGAGAGAAGACAAAAAGAAAGTGAGATAGAGGAAGCGAGACACGCAAGGGAATTCGAGCTGTTGAATGCCCGTGCAAACAGTGGCGTAGCCAGGGGTGTCTGAGAGGGAGGCAAGCATGGGGCAAGATCATATTTGATGGGGGCAGTCCTATGTGAGGCCCAAAGGGCCGAAGCCCTGCGGCAGGGGGTCTGTAAGCCAGCAGTTTTGAGACTGTCTGAGATGCATTCTGAGCATCCAAAATAGTAATTTTGACCTTATACATGAAAATCAGATGTACCAGTTGGAAGACTTAAGTTCAGCCTCATTACAGTTTCATGATTTTCTAGGGGGGATGATGGGGGATACTCATATGGTCTTGTGTAGGGGGCACCCTCCCAGGACATAACAGTATGCAGTTTGAACTTTAATTATTCTCTGCGGTACTTTGAGTTTCAGTTCCGAGAACAAGTTTGAATGCACTCAGCATGATGATAGTCCAGTAATAACCCTAGACTGAATTTAGTTGCAAAAGCACAGCTTATTTATTACCCTGTTCCATTAGGCCTACACATCTTACAAAGCAGTAGAAATACAATGCAACTGCACAGTTTTTGTCACTTTTTTACACAGAAATACAAGTCGGCTTCAGTGATAATGTTACTAAGTGAAGAAGTACAACGATGCATACTTAACATATAGTGACATATTCATACATTTCGTAAGTGCAGTTACATAACAAAAAAAAAACTTATGATTTATAATTTTACATTAATATTATGAGCTTGTAAGATTGGTTGTAGTATGATGAACTGTTTTAATAGGCATAGTCACTTCCAATCAAGACTATTTATCTAAATAAATTATGAAATTGGATAGTGGAGTTGGGAGTACAAGATTTGTTGCCTTACACATTGGTATTCCTCAGCTATTAATTTTGTCTTCCAAGCGTCACTAGTAGTAACATATCCACATAATTGCAATAGGATTTAAGTTTCAATTATACAATTTTCAGCAGCACTGTTTTACATGTATTTTTCCCTATGACCACATGCAAATATACTGTTTATATTTAATTAGTAACAAATAAGTGTGAATTATTGTATGATTTCTGACTCCAGCTAGTGTGTATTAAATAACACATGTAGATATCAGTGTTGAGAGCTCTGTATAACTTACAGACTTTGATTGCATGCATAATATAGCTGTACAATCATTTCAGTAGAGATATTAAAACAAACGACATGAAAACTTTAAATTCTGTGGGGGTGGGGGCAAGATTTCTCCCAGGGGCGGGCCACTGCCCCCCCCCCCGACACCCGCCCCCCCTGACACCCGCCCCCCCCTGACACCCGCCCCCCCTGACACCCCCCCTGACACCCCCCTCCCCTGACAAACCCCCCCCCCCCCCCCCCCGGGGGCTATGCCATCGGGTGCAAAGTCGGCAATGCAGACAGAAATTACCCCAGCTGTGCACGATCCCATGTTTAATGTGACGAACGCCCAGAGGTTTATTCCTAAGTTCACAGAAGAAGCTCCAGATGAATTCTTCGATCATTTTGAAATCATCGCATCAACGATGGAATGGCCTGAAGAAAAATGGTCTGTTTTATTGCAGAGTGTCCTCATTAGGAAAGAACGCAGTGCTTATCTTTCCTTATCTCAGGACCAGAGGAAGGAGTATCAAGAAGTGAAGAGGAGCGTGCTACAAGTGTATCAGATGACCCCTGAATATTATAATGAAAGATTTCCCAGTTTGAGGAAGGATGAAAAGAAGACTTTCCTGGATTACGCTTATAAGGTACGACGATGTTTTAAAAGATAGATAGAGGTTGCTAACATGAGGGAGATGGCTGATTAATCTACAGGGAATTTCTGAACATATTCGAACGTACTTGAGAGAGAGAGAGAGAGAGAGAGAGAGAGAGAGAGAGAGGGAGAGAGAGAGAGAGAGAGAGAGAGAGAGAGAGAGAGAGAGAGAGAGAGAGAGAGAGAGAGAGAGTGAAGTAAATTGATAAAGCTGCTTTGCTGAGTGAAGATTATAATATTATCAGTCGTAAATCCTCCTTAGGGATGAAGTTTCAACCGTCATTCCAAGCAAGTGTTAAGCATTCTCCAAACCATGGAAACCAGTTCAGTAATAACTGTGAATAAGTTCAATAGTTATAGTGGAAGTACCACTGGTACTATCCCAAAGCAGAATGCGAAAGTACCATAGCAACAATCGTCGAATCATCCTCCTTCAAGTATCATGAAAGACTTGCAGAAGGTCAATATTGTCTGTTATAAGTATGGAAATAGAGGCTATGTCAGTAAAGAATGTTGGTCGAACCAACCTAAAGCAGTTGCCCAGGTGATTAAAGGTAATTCAACTTCACAGAAAATTGAAAACGAAGAAACAATAGGGACAGAACGAAGAGGGAAATAAAGCAGCTAACGTTTAGACGACGAACAGGACAAACCCAAACAGCGTGGCTGCCTTTAAATTTATATTTATGAAGGTATGTTAGCAGAAATAGACGGGAGGAAGCAAATCAAGGTCATGATATTGTGAGACAGCTATAACCATAGTGTGGTGATATGAGGTGTACACCCGTTGGTGGAACAGCCTCTCACAGGAGACTCGGTTATTTTGAAGAAAATAGGAGGTGAGTAGGATACCACTATTTGCTGTTTGAGACGATCATGCGAGTTGGTGACAAGGCATTTTGATATTGCGGTAAATGATTCATTGGCTGTCGAAGGAGTAGACGTCCTGCTGGGTAATGAGGTTTGTGGAGCACCGATTGTGCCTTGTCCTATTGTAACAGAGAAACCATTGAAGTATAGTCCAACGACTGAACTTGATGACTACCCGTATCTGTTTCCTAGCTGTTTGACGATTAAGAGTAGGATGAAGAAAGTGGCTGCTAAAAAATAAAAAGAAATGGAAGAAGTAATGAACTTGGAGGATATGTTTTCCGAAGAAGAGGATTCCCTTCACGGTATGTAAGAAGAGAACTCCCGTGTAAGGCAAAGAGAAGAGGAACGACAGATGAATGAATAGGGAGAAAAAGAAGCAATGGAACTGGAAGAAATAGAAAATTCAGCGATAGAAGTCGGACGAGTGAGTAGGAAAAAGGTGATAGCATTGCAACAGAAGGATGTGACATTAACAGAGTTATTGTACCGTGTAGTGTGGTGGATGAGACAAAGGCACAGCAATTTCCCACCTATTATCATCTTAAAGATAGGTTGCTTATGAGGAACCACACACAAGTCGATATCCCTGGGAAGACAGGTGATCGCCGTAGTGCACAAGATAGAACATAAGGGGATAAGCGAAACGACAGAGAAGATTATGAAACACATTTTATGACCTTGAATGCATAAGGACGTGAGCCAGTTTTGCCGTGCAACTTACGTTTGTCAGATGGCTGGAAAGTCGAACGAGTACGTTACGAAAGGTCTCTTACCCCCGATTGAAGTGTAAGGAGAAAACTGCAGCAAGGTAATGATCAACATTGTGGAACCGTTACCAAGGACAAAAAAAGGTAACGAATATATGTTAACATTTATGTGTCCAGTTACGAGTTACCCAGAAGCCAACCCGTCAGGAACATCATTGCCAAAATAATCGCCGAGAAGTTACTAGACTTTTTTAAGTTTAGTATTCCTGAAATCGTTCAAAGTGACCGAGGAACAAATTTCACGTCAAAACTGTTTCAGGATGTAATGAAACTGTTGGATGTGAAACAACAACTATCAACTGCTTATCATCCATAAACCCAAGGTGCATTATAGAGGTTTCATAAAACTTAAGAGTATGTTAACGCAGTACTGCAACAAAACGGAATGAATGGGACATCAGACTAACGTTGATGCTATTTGAGGTACGTAATGCTTATCAAAAAAGCATGGGATGTAGCACGAATGAAATGTTAGCCGAAAAAGGAAGGATCAAGAGGAAACGGATGGAGAATATGTCAAGAATTTGAGGAAAATGATTGGTGAGATAAGATGAAGAAAAGGTTTGATAAGAAAAGTATAAACTGTCAGTTTATGGTAGGACAACAGGGATTGGTTTTCTTGTCGATTAGGATATTCCCACTCACACAGTTCCAAGGACCATTAAAGATTTTGGAGAAAATCAGTGACCTGACCTACTGTATGGAAACCCCGGGAAGAAGGAAAAGTCAAAGGAAAGTACACATTAGCCTACTGAATTCATACTTGAGTGAAAACAAGGCTGAAGCTTCACAGGTGTGTATGGTGCAAACCATACCATCCATGGAAGACAACGATGGATATGAGGTAGGGACGGTAAGCAAAGTTAACAATTCTTCCATCAATCGGAACTTGGAAGGGGAATTACCTAATTTGAACCAGGAGCAGCATATGGAATTAAGCCGGTTAATTAGAGGTTTCCCTGAAATTGTCTCGGAAGTCCCGAAATCAAACAACCTGACGAAGCGTGAGATACACCTTAAAACAATGGAAAGACCATTCAAACAGCCCACTTATCGACAGTTACAGTATCACCGTGAGATGATGAGAAAAGAAGTAGACTATCTGTTACAAAACGTATGAGCTGAACAAAGTTCTAGCCCTTACAGTTCTCACCGCTTACTCGTGAAAAAACCAGACAGATATTTCAGGATGTTTATGTACTACCAAAAGTTGAATTCGATCAGTGTGGCCACTAATTTTCCATTGCCGCTCATCGGCCAACTACTCGACAATATTGGACAAGCGAGGTTCGTCTCCAAGATTGACTTGGTAAAAGGCTATTATCAAATTACTTGGGACAACAATGCAAAATTATTATCCGCTTATATAATAACCCCGTTTTGCTTATATTAATACACCGCCATGCTATTTCGTCTAATGAACCCCTCCACTACTTTACAACAAGTGATGGATAATCTTCTAGGATCAATTGTAGGAGTGGGCGTATATCTCGAGGATTTTTTTGTATATTCATCGACCTGGGAAGAACATCTCCGAACCCTGAAGAAGGTATTTCCAAAGCTATGAGGAGCACACCTGACGATTAACCTGGAGAAGCGCGAATTTGGAAAGGTAATAGTTCAGTACTTGGGATTTGAAGTAGGAAAAGGACTAATCACCCCAGTAGCCACAAACGTCAAAGGAATAAGAGAAGCCTCACCCCTCACCCCCACAACTAGGAAGCAATTACATTGATTTTTACGAATGGCAGGATTTTACCCCGTTTTTGCACAAAGTTTTTGGGTGTAGTCGCTCCTTTCACGGATTTGATTAGCCACAAGAAAAAATGTGTATGGACCAGCGAGTGCCAGGCATCCTTCGACAGGATAAAAGCCATATTAACTTCGAAAAAGATACTGCAAGCACCTGATTTCAACAAGATATTCCTTATCCAAGTGGATGCGTCGGATAATAGGAATGGAGCTATTTTATTGCAAGAAGACAAGGAAGGAGTTCTTCAACCTGTTTATTTTATGTCGTTGAAGCTGAAGAAACATCAATGAGCCTACTCAACAGTTGAAAAGGAGTTAGAGCTGTAATCACAGCGATACGAAAATTTGAAAACTCCGTGAATAGACCACAGAATGAAGAGATTACAGTGTACTCAGATTATTATTCTTTAACTTTAGGTAATAAGTGGAAGACTAACTAGGTGGTCATTATGTTAGGAACCATATTGTATCAATGTAAACGATGCACCAGGTAAAGATAACATTGTTGCAGATTATTTACCTCGGGCTGAATCGATGGATTCAGGCCCGGAAAAAATATATGTCAGATAGTAGCATTATATATGTTCATCAAATCTTGTAACTTATAAAGGGTGTCTATCAGGCATAAAGTAGGATTTGTGAAATTTCTACATAGACTGGGTTTAGTATACTTCTGTCCTTATTTTCTTAATGGGCCTTTAGGTATAATAAGAATTGTATAATAAGAAAAGCAAAGTTCAAGTAACTTAAGAGTAAGGCGAGGAGAGGCAAACCGAGCCATTCAAACGTTCACAAGTTAGTTCTAACGAAATCCTAAGTAAATCTTATGAAATGAAACTTAATAAAGGCATTAGTGAACCAAGTAATGGATAATGATTAAGAGTGACAATAAAAACGTTCTTTGAAATACATAGGTCAATGCTAAAACATGTGGGGTAGCTTGAAACCGGTTTCTAAGTACCTCCCCGGTAATCTGAAACCGGTTTAAAGTTACCGGGTGGGGTGGGGGTGTTTAGCTTGAAACTGGGGGTAACTTGAAACCTTTACACCGGGCAATCTAAAACTAACGAACGAGCGATGATTTGAAGTTCTCTGGCATCCTGACATCGAAGGTCATTGACGCCAATTTGCTCGGAAAAGTTTCTATTAGCTGATTGGTCTGAATTATTTTTGGCCGAATACCATCATTGTTTTCAAATAATTACGCTCCAAGGTCAGGCCATTGTTCTTTAGTCTTCGGTAGTGCCATAGCCTCTTTACCGTGATCTTCCACTGTCTTTTGGGTTGGAGTTATTTTGTTTGGGGGGTGCACTTGGGTGCACCAACTGTGACTGAATATTAGTGACTACACAAAACGATAAAGTATTTTGAAGAAGACAAAGGAGATTGAAACTACATTCATCATAGACAGAAGCACTGTTTCTTTGTGCCAACGTTTTATATCTGAAACTAATTATGTAACTTAACGTCATATGTCCCTCGATGTATAGAAACTTGGAATGTCAACTCGTCCAACTTTGTAACACCTTTGAGTTTTATTTTAGATTAGCCTTTTTATTCCAAAACGATTTACAACATCGCATTTCAATCAATCCTTAGTAGTACACTAGTTTAAAACCATAAATATGAATCGCTTGGTTCTTATTATCCGTGATAATAAAAGAAATTGTTTAGCTTACTGCCCTAAATTTTCCTAAGTTCCTTTTGATCTGAATCATGCCAAGGGTAGCTCCTTGCCACTGTGTATTCCCTCCTGGTTATAGCAGTAGTCGTAGAAGTAACTTGTTTACTTACCATCATCGGCTCCCCTGACTTAATGGGATGTATTTTTGTGACACAAGTATAACCTACAAAAGTATGGCCTGGCTTATTTCATAGTTATTTACTCTTTAAATTCTTTCATTTTCCAGTTATTCTACTGTAATAAACATAAAAGTCTTGAAAATAAAAATATCATTTATTCAGTTTTGTCTTTTACATTTTTTTTCTTTGCACGCGCTGAGCGTTTCTGTTTTGATAGGCCTACACTGCCGAGAGATTTAAATTGGGTCAATCGCATGCAAACTCTCATAGAGAAGGTCAGGATCGTAGTGCCGAAACTTTAATACCTTTGATATGGCAATATATTAAAGCTGGGTCAGTCATCATGAGCGACGGTTGGGCCGCATACAAGACTTTGTCGAGAGGAGGGTATGTTCACAAGGTAGTCAACCATTTGGAGAACTTTGTAGATTCAAACAATCGAAGTATTCACATCCAGACGATTGAGTGTCAGTGGAGAAACTTAAAAGAATAGTCAAAGAGACCTGGGATGAAAACAGAATACTTTGATCAGTATTTTTCAAGATATCGGTTCATCGAGTCATGTCCCAGGAATCCCATCCATCAGTTTTTCCAGGGAGCGGGAAAACTGTACTGACCGCACGGAAACCATCCCCATCCTCCTGTTTATGACTCCGACGAAGAATCAGCTGTTTAAGGTTAGTTAACTTTTCTCCTTTGTGTATATTATACTTCCAGTGTCTTCATCAATTATATTATGTAATAGCCTCACATTCGTCCCTGTTTTAATTATATTGGTTTTAAACGAAAATATGAAAGAAAATGTTGTTTGTGAATTATTGTTCACCAAGTTAATTATTTCATCTGTGTGAGTGCTGTTCACAAATTCTTACACTCTATTACAGACCCGTTTCCTATGGCTATCAATCCAACCGATGCCAAACCCGACCTGACCCTGAATATGCCGTCTTTCCAAGTTTCTTCTTCAATTTACGGTAACTTAAATTTTCACATAATACGTTCCCGTTTTAATTATCCTATTATATTTCCACGTGTCTTCATCAATATTATTAAGCAAATGCCTCATACTCTTCGCCTGTTTATTCACATTGATTTTGAAATGGATATATGAAAGATTGTCGTTTTCGAATTATCAAACACCAAGCTAAATATTTAATCTGTGTGATCGCAGTTCAATAATGTTTATACTTTATTGCTGACCCTTCTCCTACCGCCATCACTCCCGCCGTTGCCGATCCCGATCTGTCCCATGTTTTTTCGTCAGTTTATGGTAAGTTTTATCTTCACATAATTCGTCCCCGTGTTTAATTTACTGATTTTATATAGTTATAAGAAAGAATATGGGTTTGTATGTATGATACGGACACATGTATGTATGAGAGTTAGGAATACAGTCGTTTAAGGCGTTAGCCTTCCCCCTCAAGTCCCTTGAGAATAAGAATATGGCTTTGTAAGGAGGTCGCAGGGCAACCTCCCCCCCCCCCTCCCCCCTTGTTCAGTTAGGGCACGGCTTGCAGCTTAAGGTTAGGCTGGGAAGTTCAAGTCAGGTAGTGTTCTTGTTAAACCTATTATTCCTCGTAGTGATGTTCACTAATACTTTCTTTCATTACAGACCCCATGTAAACCACCATTCGGTCTTCTATTGTCTACAATGGCCGTTTTCCCGCTTTTCCCCAACAAGGTAAGTTATTATTCACCTAATGTGTTCCTCATATAAATCTATTAATTCTATTCATGATTGAGAAAGTTTTTTTTTTTTTTTTTTTTTTTTTTTTTTTTTAAATCCAAATTTTTACCTGTATATTGACTAGATAAGATTTGGTATTGCCTCAAGATTGTTTTCATATATGTTATTGCTGTGGTATCTGGAAACCCAATTCAAATATTTACCTCTTTTTCGACATGTTCTTAATACTGGATTTCTTACAGAACACCTGCATTCTTCAAACTTCGAATTATGGTCACCTACAATACTTCCTGGTTCTCGACTGTTATGTAAGATAAGATCCATTTTATTTTTTACTAGTTTTATTTGACAACGACAGTATTCGTCTCCCAATCAAAAGTGAAGATGTTTTGTTCAAACTTAACTTGTATAAGAAGTGAAATTTAGACTTTTTTGAATTTGTGTTCCGTCGCCCATATAATTGAAATAAGTTCGCAGTGGTCTTTAGCTCATACTGTATAGTACAGCCAATGGTGAAATCAATTTAAGTCGTGTTTTTTTTTAATGCTTGTGTCGGAATAGGTATCCCGTGTTTTCTCGATGTTACGGGTTTCTTCGTGAACTTAGTGCATTTTTCGGTTGTTGGAATCTGGAGTTCCATGATGAAAAAACTGCCATATTCCAAAATTTCCTGTTGGGGGAGGTGTGGTTGCGTAATAATGACCTTTTCTCGTGTTATCTCGACATTACGAATTTCTTTGTGAACTCGGTGTTTTTTTTTTCTTTTGGGTGGTCGCAACCGGTAGTCCCATAACGAAGAGAAAACCCACTTGCCGTCATTTCCTGTGTGTGTGTGGGGGGGGGGGGGGGGGCATAAAAAAATGCCGTTTTCTCGTGATTCTCCTGATTTATTATTTTTTTTTTTTAAATCTGGAGTTAAATAGCTCAAAAACGGTCTATTCCCGACATTCTAAAGCATCAGAAACGTTCAATACACCTAAAATTATATGTTCCGTTTTTATAAGCCGAAAAAAACTATTGTTTTCATGTGATAATCTACCCAGCTTTGTATATCTATCCATTAGTTTTGGTGTGGCGTGAGTATTCATTAAATCTTGTGCAATGTTGTAAATATATATGCTAAATCTCAAATATTGTTGGATTTTCTGTTTGCTGGCTATTATTTCCATATTGCTGTTAATGTTTAGATATTCTTATCTGAACTTTTTGAATAGGTTATGCATAATCCACGTCGTGTAAAAGAGTTGAACGTAATACTTCATGAGCACTTAAATTCAGAGTAACTTGGGTCCTACTAGAGAGCGCCCGGGAGCATCAGCAAAAGTAGAAAGAGGCCGGGAGGGAGGCGGGAGGGAAATAACCCCCGGGAGACGTAAAATGAGCGCGGGAGCTGAGTTACCAGGTTCACGATGGCTCTCCTAGCCATATTATTTGCATTTTATGGTCAAATTCGGCCAGTTCAATCAGTGAAATCGACCAAACTCTACTTGTATGAAATTTAATAAATATTATAATTATAATGAATATTTACTTGATGATAACTGGATATTGAGACTGGTATTCATTCATGATAGTGGTAATCCAAGGGCACTTATTTCTTTTAATTTCATTGACATACACATCTCACGTTTTAGCATAACAATTCACAATTTCATATTACTTTAATATATATATATATATATATATATATATATATATATATATATATATATATATATATATATATATATATATATATATATATATATATATATATATATATATATATATATATATATATATATATATATATATATATATATATATATATGTATATATATATATATATATATATATATATATATATATATATATATATATATATATAACATACACACACACACACACACACATATATATATATATATATATATATATATATATATATATATATATATACATATATATATATATATATATATATACATATATATATATATATATATATATATATATATATATATATATATATATATATATATATATATATATATATATATATATATATATATATATATATATATATATATATATATATATATATATATATATATATATATATATCTGGGATTTTGACGAAGGAAAAATCTATTTCTGGGCGAGAGACCTGTGCTGCCCAGTGAAATGCTCCTATAGCACTATTTCTAAGGAATATAAGTGCTAAAATATTACCAGAGAAAAAATGCATAGGAATGCTAGGTTGAACTAGCTCGCTCACCTATTGGTGTCGATATAATCTAGGGTGTAATATGACCAGAGGTCTCGTACCATTTAGATATTTCCTCTTCAAAATCCCTCAATAGTGAGGTGCGGTTAAACCTCCCCTGCCGCGCAGACTAGTACTACTAACTCTACCCACGCTTGCCCATCACTCCCTATAGCACCCCTAAGTTTGGGGTCTGATCAGGGGGGGACAACTAGGGTGGACTCACTGGGCGGCACAGGTCTCTCGCCCAGAAATAGATTTTTCCTTCGTCAAAATCCCTTTTCTGGGCTCAACCTGTGCTGGCAGTGAAATAGAACCAGAGAAACGAACCCAAACTTCAGCAAATATAAGGGAACGAATTAAAATCAACATAACATAACAGTAGTTTAATCAAGAGTTGTAGTAGTAGATGATGGTCTTTTGTAACATCAAAAACTGACAGGGTATAATATCCCAGGAAGGGATGACAAAATGTAAAAATAAAACTTGAAATCAAAATGTGATCTGAGGTCAGAATATCTTAGATAATACCATATAAAACTGGACATAAAAGAAATATAGTTCGCAAGACAAAATGTAAATATGGCAATTAATAATAGAGATAAACAATATCTAAGACATGGGGATACCCATGGGTGTGACATAACAAACTGAACTCAGGTAGGAACTGTAAGTGAGGCAGGTAAAAAAGCGTTTGGTATTCTTCGCAATCTCTTATTCTCTTGGACCTGGGGAGACATAGGGTGTGAGAGCGCAGGTCCCACTGTAATCCCATCCACTGAAACTTGGTCTCCGGTGTTAGGCGGGACTTTTTGAAATTTATTTGGAATCCCAGAGACTGAAGATACTGGATCACTTTGTTTGTCGCTTTGAGACAATCCTCGACGTTGTCTGACCAGATTAGCCAATCGTCCAGATATGCGACGACTTGGACCCCTTGGGTTCGAAATTCTTGAATGACTGATTCCGCCAGTTTCGTGAAAATTTTGGGCGCGATGTTGAGCCCGAAAGGCATCACTTTGAACGTGTAAGCCTGGTTGCCTAGCCTGAATCCTAGGAATGGGCGGAAATGTCTCGCTATTGGAACGTGATAGTAAGCATCGGTAAGATCGATGGAGGTGGTGACGGCCCCACGGGGAAGTAAGGTCCGTACCTGCGAGACGGTAAGCCTGTGAAACTTGTCGCATTGGATGAACAAGTTTAGCCGGGAAAGATCGAGGATGACTCTCCGGGTGTCTAAGTCTTTTTTCGGGACGCTGAATAAGGGACTTGAAATTTCAGATGTTTTGTTTCTTTGATCGCGTTCTTGCGCAATAGATCCTGGGTAAACAGGGTCAGATCCGGTGTCGGGAGTTGATGGAATTTGTTCGGTGAGGAGGCCCTTCTATCCAACTCCACCCCAGGCCCTTGGAAATTATGCTGAAGGGCCAAGAACTTAACCTCCAGTGACTCCTGAACGCATAAAGCCTCCCTCCTACCTGAAGAATCTCAGTAGTTGGAGGATTTTCCGCCACGGCCTCCGCGTGATCCCTTTCCACGGGAGAAATATCTCCCCTTGCCTCTGTTCTGAAAGGAGCCTCTTGAACCAAGGCCCCTGCCTCGCTGGTATCCTTGAGAGGAACCCCGGGACTCATAGGCAGTGTTATAAGCCGGTGAGGTGAACGAACTTGAAGCCACTTGGCTTTTAGGGACGAGAACATATTCCTCTTGGGGCTGAAGCTTGGAGGTGGAGGGTCGGATGGTCTGAGCAATCGGGACCGGCTGGACTACCTGGAGAGGTTGGCGGAACTGGGCAGAGCTATAAGGACGTAGCCTTTTTCCTGCCCCGGGATTGAACGTTCGACTGTTCGAACTTCGGTTTGGGAGTGAGACCCCAACGGACCTTGAGGCTCTGGTTCACCCTGGCAGCTTTGCTTAACACCGAGTTGACCATGTCCTCCAGGAACAGGTCCTGACCCCAAGCGAGGCTTTAATGAGCTTATTCGGCTCATGGCCGATAGTAACCTCTGATAAAACATGCCTACGGCAACGTCTTCTGGCTACCAAGAAGTCATAGCAATCCGATAACAAGGATTGTAAGGTGGCCTTTGTCATGACCTTAAAGGCGTGTTCCTCATCAAAGTTGAGGGAAAACATCTCCGCCATCGTCGAGACGTTTAGGCTCCTGCTAAACCTAGACTGAGATTCGAACTCGAGTCGAATTAAGGTTTCTGGAAGTCTTGGAAGTCGTTTGCTAAATTGCGTCGATGCACAATCAGCAGAAAACTTACAAGAGGTAAATGTTGACTGATTGTTAAACCAACATTCGTTATCTGATGGGAGCAGAAGAGATGTAGGGTCTGTCTCCCGAAGCTGGGGCAAAGGTTTGTCTTCGGCCACTGCTTGAAGAGCTAAGTCCACCATCTTGGTGACGCAAGGAGTAGGGGTCTGCTCGTCCACAAGAAACATAGTGTATGTGCTCTTGTGGGGAGTCAGCATGGTGTTCGTGCAACCCCACTCGTTCAGGGTTCTAACCCAAACAGACTGAGCCTGTACTTTTGGGAAGATAACGGTCTCCTTAGGGACCTAATCTAATCTAGCCGGACAAGAGCTTCTTCCGTTAGCCGGGCGAAGCCGGGGAAGGGGAATTGAAGGCCGGGAGGGAAGAATTCAAAGTCCTCAATGGGCCGGGTTCCAAAGCCTTCAATGGTCAACATCCCGTCAGTGAAAGGGCAGTGAAGCGCCATTTTCCACGGGTTATTTTTAGTGAAAGGCGGGAGTTTTGAGGCGTCCGGGATGAGGAACTGCTGTTGTTGAGGCAGTCCTCCTTCTAAGGTGTCCAGTCTCCTGGTAACGGCAGATAGCATTGAGCTAATCTGTTCTGAGACAACACTTGACATCATATTAGTGAGAGCCACCGGGTCGAAGTTGGCCGGGGCAACTGAGGATGTTGGCTGCACTCCCGGGTCCTGAGAAGTAGAGGAGGTGCTAGCTGAGCCACTTGGGGCTCCGGGGAGGGAAGTCTTCTTTGACTTGGTTGTTCTGGGAAGTGTAGGATTCTTGCGAGTCCTAACTAAGGGTCTCTTCTGAGACTTAACCTTGGGAGGAACCGGGTGTGATCTTGGGGTAGATTTACGGTTCTCATCAAAACCTAGAAAGGAAGAAATATTAGATGCTGAAGAAAAAGAGGGGTTAAGAAGAGGGATCTTAGCGCCGGACCCACCTGCCTCACCTACCTCCTTACCTGTCTCCGGTTCGTCCAAAACCATGGGTTCCAAGTCCAAATTCAGAGCTGCAACATTGTCCTCAATGGAGTCGGGGTCGACACCGAGGTCAGTATCCAGATCAAGAGCAAGGTCCAGGGTTGCTGTAATGTCGGCAATAATAGGGGCTGCCACTTCTTTAGGCACTGCTGCAGAAGATTTTGCGTTGGGATAGATCAGGTTGCAGTAATCTTCAGAAAGGACGTAAGGCTTCTTGGCCTTAACGTTACGGGCGAAGCCGCCTACCCAAACTTTCAAGGTGGCTCTTGCTGTGGTCTTAGCCGCTTGAGAACTCTGAAAGAACGGAGATAAGGCTAGCAAACCTGGGAGACAGAGCTGAGAAATGATAACCAAAGGCTCATTATATAAAGCAAGAGGAATGTAAGTAGAAAAAAATGACCTATAGAGGACTCAATGAATCCGAAGAGGGGGTGGAGACAAGGTCGTAACAGACAAGGCAGTTGTCGGGGTGCCAAACTATCAGGTCATCCATTTGAATCCCACAGTCGGCGTGAGATCTACAGACCTCATGTCCGCAGTGCTGGTGAAGGACGGCCGCGAAGGCTGTCATCCGACAGCGGACCACCTGTAAAAAGGAATAGTCTATGAACACCTTCTAGAAGGGACCCCGGAGGATCCTGACCTTGAAATTAAAGCAAAATGCCAAGTCTTAGACTAACCATGCAGAGAACCTTAGACTATTCCAAGAGGAACCCCGGGAGAGCCGGGGATGAGAAAAGGGTGTATAAATAAGGGATTGAATAGTAAAAAATAATAGTCCCGGGGACTGGGAACAGAAATACTTAAAGTAAACTTAAAGTAAACTTAGAGTAAACTTAAAGTTACATCCTTAAAATACATGTAATAAAAAACTCCGATTATTATGATCTTATACATTAACGTCCGTGAGAGTATACGGTTCCCGTAGGGAGAGTAGGAATCATAAACTGTGTCAGTGTCATCAGATCCGGCAGTATTGTAAGCCCGGAGGTCCCAATTTCTGATGACGGGAGGGTACGGTGGGAAAATGCTGGGGGAGCCAAGGGATCCACTAGCGAGACTACCGGACGTACCAAGAGGAAGGTAATAATTCGTGTAGAATGCTATGATTGGAGGTTAATAATATGTCCTACTACAAACGATAATGGCAGGAGGTACCGTATGATGGAGACACTCCTAACATATAGATAAGGTCTCATTCCTAATTCCATTAAGCTAAAAGCAAAAGCCATACCAAGAAGGCGTTAGGTATACTGCCCGATTACATGGATAGGGCACGTGATATAGTTCCCGGCGGTCCCGACCCTCCCCCTCCCCCGACTGATGGCCAATCGAGATGACGGGAGGGGGGGGGGGGGGACGAGAACCGCCCGGGATGAATGAGACTATGTAGCACCCCGTGAGATAATCTTGGTCCTCAATATGTCGGAATGTTGAGGGAAGACTGAGGAACAAGCATGCTTGGCCCGTATTGTCATAGCCAACAACCATCGAGTAAGAGGAGAGACGTGCTCTGGGAGGGGTGGGGGGGGGGGGGGTTACAGGGGAATCACGTGGACAGGTGGTAGTAGGCAGGGCTACCAACTGGAGATCCCCTCAACACAACATGGAAAATCCCAAAAATATGATCATAACGGAGTGTGACAATAAAAACAATATGAACTGTTAAAAATACTTAAAAGTAAATAATGAATAAAAGTGTAATCACGTAAAAAAGGCTAGGCATGCAAAGTTAATAGGGCAAGAGAGGGACTCGAGCGAATGGCAAGGGAGGAAGCATGACGTCATCTTGGAAGAAGCGGGTAGATACCGAACAGTAACACAAATAAAGAGCTACGCGAGAGTCCCACTCGAACCAAAACGTAAAACTATGTGGAGCGAAAATAAAACTAGTAGTCATTTATAACATCAAAGTGAAATGCTCCTAAAAAAAACAGCAAAACAGTTCCCCGCGGGAATGCTATCCACTATATGCACGAAGGCAGGCATGCCAACATAACTGAAGCCTTAATGATACGTAACACTGATACCATAGTATAATAATAATGATATGCTAAAGTTGAAAGCATATAATCGGTGTAAAGGTAAAATTGTCCCAAAAAGTTCGAACGAATAACAATGATGAAAGGAATAACGAACGAACTAGCGAGAAAGGGCAGGAGCCGTGGAACCACGAACGGTTAGAACGGGAACGCTATTCACTATAAATCACTTCTGAATTAATAAAACAAAGGCTACACTGCCCATTCACGCTTAAAACTCATGGATAAAGTACTTAACTTCGATGGAGTAACTTGGGATTCCGCCATCGATGCGTAGAGGGAGAAAATAATCCAAAAAAACACCGAGGTAAACACAACAAAACTTAACGTATCGGGTGCTAAAAAGGAGTGCTGGGCAAGCGTGGGTAGAGTTAGTAGTACTAGTCTGCGCGGCAGGGGAGGTTGAATCGCACCTCACTATTGAGGGATATTGAAGAGGAAATATCTAAATGTTACGAGACCTCTAGTCATATTACGCCCTAGATTATATCGACACCAATAGTTGAGCGAGCTAGTTCAACCTAGCATTCCTATGCAATTTTTCTCTGGTAATATTTTAGCACTTATATTCCTTAGAAATGGTGCTTTAGGAGCATTTCACTGGCCGGCACAGGTTGAGCCCAAAAATATATATATATATATATATATATATATATATATATATATATATATATATATATATATATATATATATATATATATATATATATATATATATATATATATATATATATATATATATATATATATATATATATATATATATATATATATCAAATAAGTCATATATCTTATTGCATTAATGTCTGGATTCTCTTAACGACTTTGGGATCAGAGTCTAGAGGTGATATCACTCAAAGACAATAGCATCTGACTGGCCGGAAATTAAACCCTAGTCCAGAATGCTTGTATGACAGTGACTGTACCATTTAGCCACAAGGAAACATAAAAGTCAATGAGAATTTTTTATGTATATATACCTGTCGGATTCGGGTATTTTTGTACTTTTAATTGAAATCTACCCATCTTCACCATTGTAGCTAATAGGTAGGTTTGTAACTTGGCATTTGATTATTGATAAATTTTGCACATTTAAACGTGTTTTCTCATATTTCAAATAAGCAATATATTTTAATACAATAATGTCTGGATTCACTTACCAACCTTCGAACCAACGTCTTGAGGCGAAATCACTCTTAGACAATAGCATATGACCGACAGGAAATTGAACCCTGGTCCACGATGCTTGTATGACAGTGAACGTACCATTTAGTCACAAAGAAAGATGAAACTCGATGACAATTCTTCTGTACATATACCTGTCGAATTCAGGTTTTCTTTGTACTTAGAATTGAAATCAACCCATCTTCATCATCGTAGCTAATTGGTAAGTTTTTAACTTGGCATTCGATTCATGATAAGTTTGGCACATTGAAAAATATTTCGTCATATTTTAAATAAGCCATATATTTTGATATATTAATGTCTGGCTTCTCTTACCGACCTTAGAACCAGAGTCTCGAGGTGAAATCACTCAAAGACATCTGACCAGCAATGAATTGAATTGACCTCCTACCTCATACTGTCTGTTCATACTCTTCATGCTAAACCTTTTCTTCGTTTGTCCTTGACTCGTCGTCTCCATGCCTTCTTGGGAAAATTTCCTTAACTCGCCAAACCTTTTCCTCAAATACCTGACATTTCCTCTGTCCATTTCCTCTTGATATTTCTCTTTTCCTGCTAACATTTTCTTCAGTCCTTGCACTTTTCGTCCAAATACCATTTCGTATGGGCTACATCCCATGCTTTCTTGATAAGCATTACGTACATCGAATAACATCAGCGGTACTCCAATGTCCCATTCATTCCCCGTTTCAATGCAAAACTTCGTTAAAATACTTCTCAACATTTGATGAAAACTCTCTAATGCACCTTGGGTCTCCAGAGGATAAGCAGTTGATAGTTGTTGTTTCACATCCAATAGTTTCATAACGTCCTAAAATAATTTTGACATAAAATTTGTTCCTTGGTCGCCTTGAACGATTCCCGAAATACCAAACATAGTAAAAAAATCTAGTAACTTCTCCGAGATTATTTTGGCACTGATGTTCCTGACGTTTATGGCTTCTGTGTGTCTTGTCACTGGACACATCAAGGTTTAAATATATTCGTGACATTTATTCGTCCTTGGTAAAGGTCCTACAATGTTCATCATTACCTTGCTGAAGGGTTCTCCTTCACACTTTTATCAGGTGTATGGGAACTTACTTAATGTTCTCGTTCGGCTTCCCAGTCATCTAACATACGTGACATGCACGGCAAACTGGCTCATGTCCTGATGCATGCCAGGCCAGAAAAAGTGTTTCATAATCCTCTCTGTCATCTTCCTTATCCCCATTTGTCCCATGCATGTGCTACAGCGATCACCTGTCTTCTCAACATTTTGGGAATTAATATCTGGTGATATATAGCCCATTCAGCATTCCCAGGGATATTGGCGGGCCTATGCTTCCTCATAATCAACCCATCCTTAAGATGATAACAGGTCAGAGACTGCCATTCCTCCGTCTCATCAAACACACGGTACAGTAACTCTGTTAATGTTGCATCCTTTTGTTGCAATCCTATCAGCCTTTTCTTAATCAATTGTCCTACTTCTAATGCTGAGTTTTTAATTTCTTCCAGGTCCATTTCTTCTTTGTCATCTTGTCCACTCGTTGGTCGTTCCTCTTCGCTCGGGCTTACTCGGAAGTTCTCCTCTTACCTACCATCAAGGGAGTCCTCTTCTTTGGAAAACAAATCTTCTAAGTTCATTGCTCCTTCGATTTCTTTTTCTATTTAAGCAGCCACTTTCTTTGCCATACTCCTAGTCGTCACACTACTAGGAAACAGATAGGGGTAATCTTCGAGTTCAGTCGTAGGACTATACTACAATGGTATCTCCATTACATTGGGACAAGGCAAAAACGGTGCTCTACTGATCTCATTACCCAGCTGGACGTCTACTCCTTTAACAGCTAAAGAATCCTTTACCGTAAAGTCAAAATTATCTGTCACTAGCTCCTATGATAGTTTCAAGTGGCAAATAGGGGGTGCCCTCCTTACCTCCTATTCCCTTCAAAATAATCGAGTCTCCTTTGAGAGACTGTTCCACTAACAGGTGCACTTCTCGTACCACCACACTATGGTTACAACAAGGTTTGCTCACTCCCATCTATCGCTGCTAACATACCTTCATAAATATTTGGTTTAAAGGTATCCACGCTGTTTGGGTTTTTCCTGTTCATCGTGTAAACGTTAGCTGGTTTATTTTCTTCTTCGAACTCTCCATTCAGTGAAGTCGAATTTTCCTCAATCACTTAGGCAACTGCTTTCCGTTGGTTTGAGCAACATTCCTTACTGATATGGCCTCTCTTGCTACATTTAAAATAGAAAATATCAACCTTCTGCATATCTTTCACGATAATTGAAGGAGGGTGATTCAACAACTGTTGCTGTGGTACTATTGCATTCTGCTTTTGGACAGTACCAGTGCTACTTCCAATGTAACTATTGAACCTGTCCACATAATTATTACTGAACTGGTTTCCATGGTTTGGGGAATACTTGACACTTGATTGGAACGGCAGTTGAAACTTCACGAACGAGGAGGATTTACGACTGATAATATTATAATCTTCACTTAGCGAAAAGGCTTTATCAAGTTTCTTCACCCCTCTCTCTCTCTCTCTCTCTCTCTCTCTCTCTCTCTCTCTCTCTCTCTCTCTCTCTCTCTCTGTTCAAATATGTTCCAGAATTCCTCATAGACACTGTTCTAGTATTATCAATTCTTCTAAATCAGCCAAATCCCTCACACTAGCACCCTCTGTCCATCTTTTAAAACATTGTCGTACCTTATAAGCGTAATCCAGGAATTTTCATGAGTACTGACATGGTTACAAAACCCCGTCACACCAAAACTTTGATATTTCACTGAAAACTTTTAAAATAATACTCTGAGCTGCATATGAGAGACAGGGAGAGGGAGAGATGACAATGTCTTAAGGCTGGGATTCTCTACTGTATCTAGGCTATGCAACCCACTGGTCATCTTTAAATGAAACTTAGCTAATTCTAGAAGCTTCCAGGTCCGAGATCTGGTAACTTGGGGCTGGGCTAAAGCTTTAGAGTTACCAAGTATTGCTTTCTCATACATGTATTCACGCAACGCAAGACGGCTCTCTCAGTCTGCTAGCTCCAGCCACTCTTTTTACAAAAATAAAAATATATAAGATCTATCGCTAGGTTTTTCGAGAAATTTCCAAGGCACATGGCAGAATATCAGAACTGTGTATTTTCTTACAAACATGACACAATACCTCATAAAAATATAAAAGAATATTACATAAGCCCTTGTTTATATCTCGTATTGGGTTACATAATACTCTCAAACAGCTTACAAAAAACTTCATAAGAAAATATGTGAAATAAAAAGTTATTTCTTAAAAATAATGTAAATCTACATATATTAACTTGAATAAAGAATACAATGAAATTAAAAACGAGTCTTTCGTAATTTACATAATAAGCTTAGGTCTACACAAGAGGATCTCGTCTCACGGGCTGGCTAATTCATCTCCTCAATGCTCGAATGTAATATATAAATATATCATCAATTACCTATTATATTTACTCTACACCAGACTATATTTGTAAGAATATAAATCTATCTATGTATATACCAAGGCACTTCCCCTAATTTTGGGGGGTAGCCGACATCAAATAAATGAAAAAGGGAGTTCCTCTCTACGCTCCTCCAAGCCTGACAAAGGACTCAATCAGAGTTCGGCTGGTACTGCTAGGGTGCAACAGCCACCTTCCCCCGTTATTCACCACAGATGAAGCAAAATAACATTGAATCCACTATTGCTCCTACCTCCGCGGTCATCTAAGGCAACCGAAGGAAGCCACGTGGTCTACCAGAACTACTTCACAATCGCTCGTCATTGATTCCTAATTCTAACAAGCTCGCTTGCCTCTCTCACATCTATCCTCCTATCACACAGAGGTTTCTTCACTCCACCCATCCACCCAAGCCTTGGCCTTCCTCTTGTACTTCTCCCATCAACTCTTGCATCCATCGCCTTCTTTAGCAGACAGCCATTTTCCATTCTCTTAGCATGGCCAAACCACCTCAAGACATTCATATCCACTCTAGCTGCTAAATCATTTCCTACACCCGTTCTCACCCTCACTAGTTAGTTCCTAACCCTATCTACTCGAGACACACTAGCCATACTTCTCAGATACTTCATCTCAAACACATTTAATTTGTCGCTCTGTCACTTTCATTCCACACAACTTCGATCCATACATCACAGTTGGTGCAATCACTTTTTCATACAGAACTCTCTTTACATTCATGCCTATCCCTCTATTCTTCACCAGTCCCTTCAATTCCCCCAACACTTTGCATCATTCACTCACTCTCTGATGTATAGTTAGAATCAAAAGAACGCCGACACTCGGGGGAAATCTTTCGTCAGATTTCTCTAGTGTTCCCATGACAAAACAGACAACGAGTTGCTCTTCTTGCTACTGTTACGAAATGGGCGGAGACTCCTCCAACCTTAGTGAATCAAAGAGAGTAAAGGGCTGTCTTTGTTAGCAAAAGCATTGAAATGTTACAAATGGAGTGGCCATATATCATACTCAGTTACATTTGACATCTCAAATATTCACTACAAATACTAAATATACAAATACACACACACACACACACACACACATATATATATATATATATATATATATATATATATATATATATATATATATATATATATATATATATATATGTATATATATATATATATATATATATATATATATATATATATATATATATATATATATATATATATATATATATATATATGTATATATGTGTGTTTGTGTGTGTGTGTTTGTGTGTATATATACATATATAAATATATATATATATATATATATATATATATATATATATATATATATATATATATATATATATATCAAATAAGCCATATATATTTTTGATATATTAATGTCTGGGTTCTCTTAACGACCTCGGGATCAAAGCCCCAGGCGAAATCACACAAAGACAAGAGCTTGGCTCCGGCCGGGAATCGAACCCTGGTAGGCAAGCTTATATAGACAGTGACTAACCCACTTGGCCACGAAGAAAGATAAAAGTCAATGACAATTCTACTGTACTTATACCTGTCGAATTCAGGTATTTTGTACTTAGAATTGAAATCAACCCATCTTCACCATCGTAGCTAATTGTTAGTTTGTTACTTGGCATTCAATTAATGATAAATTTTGCACATTTTTACGTGTTTTTCATATTCAAATAAGCCATATATATTTTTGATATATTGATGTCTGGATTCTCTTAACGACCTCGGGATCAGAGCCCCAGGCGAAATCACATAAAGACAAGAGCTTGGCTCCGGCCGGGAATCGAACCCTGGTCGGCAAGCTTATATAGACAGTGACTAACCCACTTGGCCACGAAGAAAGATAAAAGTCAATGACATTTCTACTGTACTTATACCTGTCGAATTCAGGTATTTTGTACTTAGAATCTAAATCAACCCATCTTCA
Organism: Palaemon carinicauda; assembly: GCF_036898095.1. Lineage (NCBI taxonomy): Eukaryota > Metazoa > Arthropoda > Malacostraca > Decapoda > Palaemonidae > Palaemon > Palaemon carinicauda. The sequence continues at coordinate 44,735,288 of NC_090763.1, forward strand.
CCATCGTAGCTAATTGGTAGTTTGTTACTTGGCATTCAATTAATGATAAATTTTGCACATTTTTACGTGTTTTTCATATTCAAATAAGCTATATATATTTTTGATATATTAATGTCTGGATTCTCTTAACGACCTCGGGATCAGAGCCCCAAGCGAAATCACACAAAGACAAGAGCTTGGCTCCGGCCGGGAATCGAACCCTGGTCGGCAAGCTTATATAGACAGTGACTAACCCACTTGGCCACGAAGAAAGATAAAAGTCAATGACAATTCTACTGTACTTATACCAGTCGAATTCAGGTATTTTGTACTTAGAATTGAAATCAACCCATCTTCACCATCGTAGCTAATTGGTAGTTTGTTACTTGGCATTCAATTAATGATAAATTTCGCACATTTTTACATGTTTTTAATATTCAAATAAGCCATATATATTTTTGATATATTAATGTCTGGATTCTCTTAACGACCTCGGGATCAGAGCCCCAGGCGAAATCACACAAAGACAAGAGCTTGGCTCCGGCCGGGAATCGAACCCTGGTCGGCAAGCTTATATAGACAGTGACTAACCCACTTGGCCACGAAGAAAGATAAAAGTCAATGACAATTCTACTGTACTTATACCTGTCGAATTCAGGTATTTTGTACTTAGAATATGAAAAACACGTAAAAATGTGCAAAATTTATCATTAATTGAATGCTAAGTAACAAACTACCAATTAGCTACGATGGTGAAGATGGGTTGATTTCAATTCTAAGTACAAAATACCTGAATTCGACAGGTATAAGTACAGTAGAATTGTCATTGACTTTTATCTTTCTTCGTGGCCAAGTGGGTTAGTCACTGTCTATATAAGCTTGCCGACCAGGGTTCGATTCCCGGCCGGAGCCAAGCTCTTCTCTTTGTGTGATTTCGCCTGGGGCTCTGATCCCGAGGTCGTTAAGAGAATCCAGATATTAATATATAAAAAATATATATGGCTTATTTGAATATGAAAAACACGTAAAAATGTGCAAAATTTATCATTAATTGAATGCCAAGTAACAAACTACCAATTAGCTACGATGGTGAAGATGGGTTGATTTCAATTCTAAGTACAAAATACCTGAATTCGACAGGTATAAGTATAGTAGAATTATCATTGACTTTTATCTTTCTTCGTGGCCAAGTGGGTTAGTCACTGTCTATATAAGCTTGCCGACCAGGGTTCGATTCCCGGCCGGAGCCAAGCTCTTGTCTTTGTGTGATTTCGCCTGGGGCTCTGATCCCGAGGTCGTTAAGAGAATCCAGACATTAATATATCAAAAATATATATGGCTTACTTGAATATGAAAAACACGTAAAAATTTGCAAAATTTATCATTAATTGAATGCCAAGTAACAAACTAACAATTAGCTACGATGGTGAAGATGGGTTGATTTTAATTCTAAGTACAAAATACCTGAATTCGACAGGTATAAGTACAGTAGAATTGTCATTGACTTTTATCTTTCTTCGTGGCCAAGTGGGTTAGTCACTGTCTATATAAGCTTGCCGACCAGGGTTCGATTCCCGGCCGGAGCCAAGCTCTTGTCTTTGTGTGATTTCGCCTGGGGCTCTGATCCCGAGGTCGTTAAGAGAATCCAGACATTAATATATCAAAAATATATATGGCTTATTTGAATATGAAAAACACGTAAAAATTTGCAAAATTTATCATTAATTGAATGCCAAGTAACAAACTACCAATTAGCTACGATGGTGAAGATGGGTTGATTTCAATTCTAAGTACAAAATACCTGAATTCGACAGGTATCAGTACAGTAGAATTGTCATTGACTTTTATCTTTCTTCGTGGCCAAGTGGGTTAGTCACTGTCTATATAAGCTTGCCGACCAGGGTTCGATTCCCGGCCGGAGCCAAGCTCTTGTCTTTGTGTGATTTCGCCTGGGGCTCTGATCCCGAGGTCGTTAAGAGAATCCAGACATTAATATATCAAAAATATATATGGCTTATTTGAATATGAAAAACACGTAAAAATGTGCAAAATTTATCATATATATATATATATATATATATATATATATATATATATATATATATATATATATATATATATATATATATATATATACAGTAGGCCTATATATTTATATATATATATATATATATATATATATATATATATATATATATATATATATATATATATATATATATATATATATATATATATATACAGTAGGCATATATATATATATATATATATATATATATATATATATATATATATATATATATATATATCATGAACACACAAAATCATGTAGAAAATCTTGGAGTGTCGTAGCTAAACAATTCCTTCTGTTAACAGCTACATTAGCTTATTTTGACATTAGTCTTGTTCATGTTACCGATGAAAGAAATAAGTAGATTCAATTATGGTTTTACGTTGTAAAATATTAATAAAAAAAAACAACCATAGCTGAGTTATACCCACCTAAAGGACGTTCAGAGAGAGAGAGAGAGAGAGAGAGAGAGAGAGAGAGAGAGAGAGAGAGAGAGAGAGAGAGAGAGAGATATCAAATGGTTTGATCTTACTCGAGTTAATAAAGTAATCTACCAGCTCATGAACTCCTTTTTAGACATTTTTGCATATCCATTTTTTTTTCATTATTATGCAATGTTTCCAATAGAAATTATTGTATTATGCTCCCAAAAGCTTATCATTATTTTCCAGATGCTAGATTGACTGTTATAAATTACTTCCGGTTTATAGATATTCATAGATTGTAACATTTCGTAATACGTGAGGATACTTCATTGTAAAATATTTCTCAAGTTATTCAGATTCAGGGGTTTGCGCCGTTTCAGTCTTTAGACCCAAAGCCACTTTCCCTTTATTCATCATTTTTTTTTTTTTTTTTTTTTTTTTTACATTCCCATTCGATGAGCTTTGTCGTCTCACCGTCTGTTATGCTGGCCTAAAATGGTTAGCATTGCCATTTAAACTACTATAAGATTCAGGGCCTCTGTAACACGGTTTTTTGGACTTTGCTCCTTAACAAAGCATCGGATGTAGCTGAAAGTTGACATATGTATATTTTACAACCACACACAAATTTTGTCAGCATTATCAATAACCTAAACCCAATAGTTTGAATTTTTATAGAGTAAAAATGATCTAGCCGACGCCATGGCCACTGATAACGAGCCAAGAGTCGAAAACGTAAGCAATGTAAACAGCTTTGGACAAAATTTTGCCCCGCCCATCCACCAGACACCCATTCACCTTCTTCCATCGACTCTGAAACCCATAACATTCAAGAATGGCTAACAGGATCTGGAATTGCCCCCGTGTTTGCAAAACTGCATTTGTCTTACGACTTGCAACTTTATACAGTCAAGAGAAAGCCCGTGGCCATATTTACTATAGCCTGAATAGGTAATTATCCAGTTTCTAGTTTAAATCCAATGTTTATGGTCTGATTTGTACCTAGCGTAACATGATTATAATACTTGTAATGTCATTCAGGCTTTTGAACATTTCCATTAACTATTCACTATGCCACCAAGAGAGAGAGAGAAAGAGAGAGATTGTATGTAAACAGTCTTTATATAACTATTTTGGTTAAAATAAGATTTTTGTGCTAAAATCTCCACCAGACCAACGGATCATCCGATATAATTTCTTTTCTTCTTCTTAGGCCGTACGACCGTGTTGGCTATGTTTTGGGCATGACTGCATTTTGTAAATAAATCATGAATAGTTTTAGGAGTTTTATTTGTACATCTAATGGGAATTTATAGAAGTAAAGTGAACATAATTAATTTATCCTTTAAAATAATGACTACATGTAGCAAACAAATAGTAGTAAAGATGATAATGCAATGAAGGAATGATACCATACTTTATCTTTAGCTTCATCAACGGCAATAACATACCCAGTTGCCATAATTTGTCAGCTTAATGAAATAACCTATCATCTAATGTTAAACTTAATTTCTGAGGAGGCCATGCTTATTGCACAGTGAAAAAAAACATGACAAAGACTTTATGAATGGCGGAACGATACATAAATGTGGGTGGGGTATCTGTGCTAGCGTAGTAATACGTTTAGGCCAACTGCTGGGATCCTTGAGGATCATTTAGCACTTCTTACAACTACTCGAGAATTGAGTTTTTATAGCCAGAATTTAAATTTTCTGATCCAACAATGCCCATGATAGCCTTCAGTGTTATCCTGAATTATAACGAGGCCAAAGAGGGTGGATCCTCATGAAGTCATCATTCTGACAATAATTATTGGTGAAGGTTTAAAGCGAAAATACGGTACCGGCTATCTTTTTTTTTTTTTTACAGTAAATAGGTAGGTAGATAGACAATGAATAAAAATTGCTTGACATTGGATATAGCAGTTATCAAATCAAGCTGGTCTACTACGTTTTTGAAAATTACCAACTATTCCATACACTTTGTCAATCTGATTGTGACCTATAAAGTAGACTGTAATTTCTTAGGAAACTTATTTTGGGAGTTAGACAAATAATCGAAGTGTTTTTGTATTCATTAACATATTTTGTTCGTTTGTTCATTATGACAATTCTCAGTGGAGAAGTTTCAGAGTTCATAAAGGTGTACTGCTTTGCTTTTATTTACACTTTTGTGTTATTGTTGGCAGAGGTATAGCCTTCGTTACGTATAACCAATCATCGATCGAGAAAGAGAGAAGAAATGCCGTCATAAGTTACGTCTCGAGTGCGTTCGAAACCTTTTCTCTGAGTAAGTTGGCCCGTCTTCAAAAATCGTCACTTTTACTTAATAAAGTACCAAATTTATTCAACCTACGTAATGCAGAATGTAGTCAAAATTTATGTGTAGATATAATGTGCATTCTGAATAAGCGTTATATTTATGAAATTCGTAGAAAAAAAGTTATTGCGAAAAAACCCTGTTACAGAGGGCCTGAATCTCATAGTAAATTTTAAACATACACAGTAAAATCTTTGCTACATTCTTGATTCCCTTGATGATTATCGTGACCAAATGGAAAAATTGGAGATAGTTATTACAGGTTATAAACAACGGGATTATTTAGTTAGTGAGTCGTCTTTTGCTTATGGGCGTTTGGAGGATTTAATTCCTTAAGATTTCGTATGCCAACATTTGCCCGGCTGCATATAGTTTGACAATTATATTTTGTACTCCTCTATATACCTTAAATGCTCTGTAGGAAAATTTAACCAGTTGCTTTAAAATCAACAAGGATATTTTCATTAACTGGAATAATGATAGAGGAATGGGATATATATTGCATAAAAGATTTGAGGGGCACCACTTATTCATGGAGGCATGCTTCACAACGCGATTTTCTTCTTAGTTTGATGGAGATTGTAAAACTAAGATAGAGGAAAATGAAATACAGATCTCCAAATGCCTTATTTCAGAATCCAGCTAATGAATATTTTGTCTTGGATTCACACAAATATCAAATAGTTCCAAGTCGGAATGGTCAAGTGAAGGTGTTTCTGCTGCCGCTTGGGAGATATTTCTTTTATGGAGGCACAGTGAGAAGCTAAAAACCAAAGTTACGCTCTAAGACGAGCACTGAGGCAGAAGGGCATTCATTCTAAAGATAATATTTAATAAATAAATGAATAAATAATGATAAAAAGGAACACAAATGTTAAATAATGAATCGGGGGATAAAGGAAGAAGCTCAGGAAATAAAATCTAAAGAATGAGAAAAAATATTTAGGAATCCATGAGTATCGCTTCTCAGCTGTATGATTTAGTGATTAAAAAGACAATCAAACATTTATTTCCGAGATATTTTAATATTTGGTTTTTCCTTTCCCCGCTTACGGCACCAGCTGTAGAAATTGTGGTTCAACTACTACCCTGATAGGCTGAGGAGCTGGTATGGATAGCTATTGCTCGAACAATCCGAACTAGAGCTTCACGGATAGTAATGCATTGTTCGCTTGTTAAGCGGCCGTCTACCTGGCGTAATTCACCCGGTCAAAAGACCCACATCTAGCACCACATAGCTGTGCTAATTCGGGCACTTGATCACTGTAAATAAGGACTTTATCATACAAAGCTAAGCCTATTTGAATCAAGATTATAAGACCTTTGTGCTTGAAATTGATAAGAAGTTAGTTTGATCTCAAAGCTGTTTAATTTCTCAAGATAAAGCTACTAGCAAATATAATATCATTAATAACCTACAATCAGGGTATAAGAATGGGGAATCATTTCGTGCTTATGTCATCTATCCATGTATTTTTTTTTCAAGAAAATTAGAGGAAAATTCATTTTTGGAAAATAGGTATATCATAGTTTCATGACAAAATTTCAGAAAATTATGTTGTTCGGAGACTCAATAGTTTTTTTTATATGATTTGTCAACAAAACTAATTTTTAAAACCCTTTGCCAGAATGTGATAGCGTCCTTATTTACCTCACTATAAATTATTTTCGATACGAAATAATAAATTTTGATTGTATTCAAGGTGCTTTGCAGTCATCAGTATATATTATATTCATCATCGATTATCTATTATGAAAAGTTAAGGCTTTAATTTCATTATTTATCAACCTTCCATCAACAGCAGGTACTTTATTCTAATGCTGCTATCTTTTACAAATCAACTAATGATGAATTAGAATAACCAAATTTGCTAGAACATTAACGGTTATTAAATAATATTCAGACAATGATACAATATCTTACAGGCTGTATCAAGAATCTACACTTAACCTGTCTCCACAACCCCTAAAACAGAAATGACTTTTCTATTTCTCAGCGTCGGACTGGCCGGGGAAGGGGGTTGAAGAAACTCCACCCTCCCCCTTTACCTTCCCTGAAAGTGTTAACTTGGTCCCTCTTACGAAAAAGTAGTAATTGAAAAATAATGGTGTGTGTATATATATATATATATATATATATATATATATATATATATATATATATATATATATATATATATATATATGTGTGTGTGTGTGTGTGTGTGTGTGTGTGTGTATGTATGTTTTGTATTTGTATTGAATAGTTGAGATGTCAAATGATTATACAGAATTGATATATAGCAACTCGATTTGTAACATTTGTATGCTTACCGCTCAATTTCCATAACTCCCATATTATCTAAAGTTTTTGAACGTCTTCTGGCAAAACGTCTTAATAGGTTTGCTAAAGGTAATCATCTACTCCCTAGTTTGCAATTTGGTTTTCGTAAAGGCCTTGGAGCATGTGATGCCCTTCTTACAATCTCCAATGCTGTACAGAAATCCCTTGATTGTGGTCGGGAAGTTCGTATGATTGGCCTTGATTTTAGTGCTGCCTTTGACGTGTTAATCATGAGGCCCTTGTTTTCAAACTGAAACAGTTGGGAGTGGGTGGGTCGTTTCTTAGCATTATTATTGATTTTTTAAGTAATAGATCTCAAAGAGTTGTTGTTGATGGGCACCATAGTGATTATAGGAATGTGATATCCGGTGTTCCACAGGGTAGTGTTCTTGGCCCATTACTTTTCATACTATATACACATGACATGTGGTTTGGCCTAGAAAACAAGCTTGTTGCATATGCAGATGATGCTACTCTCTTTGCATCAATTCCATCCCCTGAATGTAGATCTAGGGTTGGTGAATCCCTTAATAGAGATTTAGCTAGAATTAGTGCATGGTGCAAATTATGGGGTATGAAGTTGAATCCTAACAAAACTCAAAGTATGATTGTAAGTAGGTCAAGGACGGTGGCCCCTCAACATCCGGATCTCAGTATTGATAATGTTTCTTTAAATATGTGTGACTCTTTCAAAATTTTAGGTGTGATTCTCGACAGTACGTTTACTTTTGAGAAACATATAAGGTCTGTGTCTTCTTCAATTGCACAAAAAATAGGCTTATTGAGAAAGTCTTTCAAGATTTTCGGTGATCAATCTATTCTGAAGAAGTGTTTTAATTCTTTCATTCTACCTTGTTTTGAGTATTGTTCTCCTGTCTGGTGTTCAGCTGCTGATTCTCATCTTAATTTGTTGGACAGAAACTTACGGTGTATTAAATTTCTTATTCCTGATCTAGATATTAATCTCTGGCACCGTCGTTCAATTAGTTCATTATGCATGTTGCATAAGATTTTTCATAACTCTGACCATCCTTTACATTCAGATCTCCCTGGACAATTCTATCCTGTTCATAATACTAGGCAGGCAGTTAATTCTAATAGCCAGGCCTTCTCCATCACGA
>NC_090763.1:44748525-44751025 GCF_036898095.1 Palaemon carinicauda
GTAAACCCCGATACCATTAATATATATTTAATTTTACCCAGTCACGGAATTATCGTTACTTATAAGGGTCAAACAAGCAACAACATATAATGACTTCAGTCAATTACAGAAATTACTGATTACCAGATTCGTTTAAGAGAACTCAAGACCCTTTCTCTACATTAAGAATTCATTGCTTTGTGTTACAAAAACAAATGGACATACTATATTCTATTGTGCCTTTTCCCCCCAATTATTACTTACTAGTTTCATATGAAGTTCTTGCCGAGTTCGGATTACAATAGGCACGGGTAAGTCACGATACCATTAATATATATTCAATTTTACCCAGTCACGAAATCCCACGCACAGATATACATATCCCTAGCGATTTATCCCATTCAAGGCAATTAAATAATATATAATACTCATACAAACATTGGTTGACTAATTCATCCACCTTATTAAATGCTTGGAAGGAACGGCATCATTATTCAAAGTGAAATTCTCTTCACTCTGATTAAGTTCTCCAAACCATGCTACGTATGTTGAGAATTGACAGGCAGCAACTATGGCCGTTACCTCTGTGGCCTCTGTCGTAAAAATAATGCATTCGCTCTCTCTCCCAAAGCCACGACTTCCGCCTCATTCGCTCACGACAAAAGAAACAAAAAAACGAACGAAACCAACAGTCCAACACAAACCGAACGAAACCATCAAACATCTTACATCACATTGTTAACCAATTATACAACTATTCACAAGACAATATTCCTTGGTAACAATGCTTATTACAATTAAATATAAATAAAACATTCATTTGTACACAAACCTGCACATTTCCACTTAACGCAATGTAATATAAAGGAACATTTTCCATATACAACATGAACATAGATATTCAACAACCATTGATTTTCCATGTCGTTATTGTAAGTAACAACATATTCCCCGCCACAGAAAGTTATAATATATAAGTATTTACAACAGTCCCTTTTGAATCAAATCTTTTCTAGTTTCTGCAGCCACCCGAGCAGCCTTTCTGGATGGTCGGGTACTCACTTCAGGAATTTTGGCAGGATCAGGAGTCTCAACCTCTTGCCGTAACTCTAACAGGTACAACTTCACAATGGGACGCATGATCTGGCCATGGGAGGTTTTGAGGGTAGCTACCCTAACTACATTGTCAGACCCCACATGCACCTGAATCACCTGACCCAACTTCCATTTGTTTCTTGGCCCTTCATCATGTACGAGGACGACATCTCCTATTTTGGGCCAAGAATTATGTTGGACTCCAATTCGATGAGTCTCTTAAAGAAATCAAATATTCATGTTCCCATCCTTTCCATAACTGATCACACAATTTAGATATGTAAAGGAATCTCCTTTCTACATTTTCAGTTTTACTATACAATGGGTCTTCAGATACCTCCTCCATATTTATAGTTTCCTTGGGAAAGGATCTTAATTTTCTACCCAAGATCAGGTGATTAGGAGTTAAAATCTCCTTCTGATCAAGGTCCCCCGAGGTGAAGCTTAGTGGCCTGTTATTTATGATGGATTCCAATTCCCCCAAGATGTAGGATAATTCATCATAACTGAGAAGAGCTCGACCGATTACCTTCTTCATACAGGTTTTCAATAGTCCGATCAATCTCTCCCAGATTGCACCAAACCAAGGTGCTCTTGCTGGTATAAATTTCCACTTACACTCTATTTTCTCCAGATGGTTTTGAAAAAGGGGGCTATCTGCCTTTGTTTTCAGATATTCAGATGCTGTTACGAAAGTAGTGCCGTTGCCACTCAACATTAGTGAAAGAAAGCCTTTATGGCTGCTAAACTTTCAGAAGGCCATGTGGAATGAGTCAGCAGACTGATTTCTGACTACTTCCAGTTGTATACCCCTAGTGATCGGGCATGTGAATAGTATGACATACACCTTCTCCGGATTTTGCTTCCCTTCCTTTATCCATAACACCCCGGTGTATTCCACCCCCGTAGCGCTAAAAGGTTGTTTCCGTTGTACCCGGAATTCCGGTAATGGGGGCATTATATTAGTTCTATATGGTTTTCCTTGAAATTTCTTAGATCACGCAATGATGTAACACGCTCTTGACCAGTTGCCGCAGCTGTGGTATCCAGAACTCCTGTCTTACACTAGCAACAGTAGCATTCACCCCCATGTGTGCTTGCATCACATGATGTCGTCTTATTAACAACTTACTCAGTACACAACCCTTTGGCAGTAAAGTAGGAAATTTGACTTCTTCAGGCAGTGTCGCGTGTTCCAACCTGCCTCTACATCTCATTACATTATTATCCAAAAACAAACTCAACTGGCGAATTAATGTCAATTTTGAGTTTGTTTCCTCCCTTTTCAGGGCTTTATATTCTTCTGGAAAGTACTCTCTCTGCACGAGAACAATTGTTTTCACCTTTCCTTCTTGTAACTCTTCCAGTTTTTCTGTCATTAGTTGATAGTTTGCAATTCTTTACAAATCGCATTATCCAAGCTATG
>NC_090763.1:44756025-44763525 GCF_036898095.1 Palaemon carinicauda
TCATACTTCTCTATACTATTACTCTACAGCCATTCTTCAAAAGCCCTCTTTTTTTCTTCCACTTTTACCTTCACTCCTTCATTCCAACATTCACTGCCCTTCCTCATGCTGCCTCCAACAACCTGCTTGCCACACACATCATTTGCAATCTCAACAAAATTTTCTTTTATCAACTTCTACTCCTCCTCTAAATTGCCAGTTTCTCTTACTTTCACTTCGTCATATATAATTTTCAACATTTCCTGATATTTACTTTTTACCCCTGGTTTTATTAGCTCTTCAACCCTTACTAGCTCCCTTTTACATCCACCTACTCTATTCCCCCACTTCTTTGTTACAACTAATTTTCCTTCCACCAAAAAATGATCAGACATACCGTTAGCCATACCCCTAAACACGTGCACGTCTTTCAATCTTCAAAACATTCTTTTAGTTATCAACACATAATCCATTAATGCCCTTTCTACTACTCTTCCATTTGCCACTCTTACCCATGTATACTTATTTTTATCTTTCTTTTTGAAAAAGCTATTACTTATCACCATCTCTTGCTCACCACACATATCTACCAGTCTCTCACCACTCTCATTTTCACCTGGTATGCCATACTTCCCAATGACACCTTCTACCTCTACAGCGCCTACTCTAGCATTTAAGTCACCCATGACAAGTACATAATTCCTTCTACCCAGTCCTTCTACACACCTATTTAATTCATTTCAGAACTCATTCCGCTCTTCTTCACTTTTCTCACTACCTGGCCCATACGCACTGACAAACGCCCAACATTCACTACCCAACCTAACCCTTACCCACATTAACCTAGATGATATCTCCTTCCATTCCACTACTTTACCTGTCATCCATTCACTCAGCAATAAAGCCACACCCTCTCTCTCTCTTTCCCTTTCAATCCCAGACACACTACCAGACATTTCACCAAACATCACTTCACCCTTTCCTTTTATCTTCGCTTCACGCAAGGCCAATACATCCATCCTTCTATTACTAAACATACTTCCAATTTCACATCTTTTACTCTCTATCGTACTACATCTCTTTGTCGATGTCCCACAGGATGTAGATATAGGAGAGGGGGTTCCAAGCCCCCTCGTCCCGTCCCTTTTAGTTGCCTCTAACTACACGCAGGGATAACGTTGGCGCTATTCTAATTGTTTCAAATAACAATATTATTATTATTATTATTATTATTATTATTATTATTATTATTAGTTATCTAATTATTATTATGATTATTATCATTATCATTATTATTATTTTTACAATTATTATTATCTATTTTTTTTTTATTATTATTATTATTTTTTTATTACTAATATCATCATAATTTTAATTATTACCATTGTTATTATCATTATTTTTATTGATATTATTATTATTACCATTATTATCAATAATAATAATATTATTACTATTAATGTTATTATTATTAATATAAATTTTATTATTATTATTACTATTATTATTATTATTATTATTATTATTATTATGATTATTATTATTATTATTATTATTATGTTTAATATTATTATTATTATTATTATTATTATTATTATTATTATTATTATTATTATTATTATTATTATTATTATTTTAATATTATTATACATGATATTATTTATAATTTAATTATGATGATGATGATGATGATGAATAATGATCATTATTATTATCATTATTATTATTATTATTATAAATTTTTAAACATAAGACTTACCCGTAGTTATATATATAGCTTACGTCCCCGACGTCAACGACAGAAAATTCGAAACTTGCGCCAATCACCGATTGGATAGCCAGGTATACCACCCCTGCGCCCTAGCGAGGTACCTAGGAACCATCCCAGGAACCCTCATATATTCCCTGCCGTGCTAGCGGCAGGATGCTGGATTTTTAACTCGCTATAGCCTGTATATTACAGTTATTTTGGTGATGTACAATTTATTTTTAACCTTCGCTGGTTGGATTTTATTTTTACTGAGTGTTAGGGCTTTAACTAAGTTTATATCTTAACAGAGGTAGGAATGGGAGTTTTTTCCCCCTACTGTAAATCTAACGAACCTACTCTTTAAACATGATGGCGAAGATCGTTCCACCATCTCTATGACGTCACAATCGTGTGACGTAAGCAACATAGTACTACGTAATATGTTGCATAATTATTTTCTTTGCTTTTTCTTGTAAAGAATGGAAAGGAAGTCTAACTTGTAATAAGTATTTAACTTTTAATATAAAAAGATTATATTAATTTTCAAGAAAATATCTGTCTTTTCAGTATTCGTTCTTTAAATTATCGATACTATTTTCAAAGATTAAATAGAACTAGCGTATTGTTAGTTTTCGCTGCGTAGTCCTCATGAAAATACGATGCAATTCCAACAATTCTTGATATCGTTGTTTATTTTCTTTCAATGTTGGGATTCTAGTATTATTCGTATATTCACATATATGTTCCAATTGTAAAGTGTAGCAATCCACTATTTTGGAAACCTTTAAGATTTAAGGGTTGTTTACATATATATATATATATATATATATATATATATATATATATATATATATATATATATATATATATATATATATATATATATATATATATATATATATATATATATATATATATATATATATATATATACATATATACATATATATATATATATATTATTCCTATATCTGTTCATTTGAATCATATAACATGTAACTTTCCCGGTAGTTGTATATAACTACCGGGTGAGTATGTATAACATTTATCTTTACCGGTAGTTATATGTAACTACCGGGTAAGTGTGTTCAAACATTTAATTACAATGAAAATATCAGGGTAATATCTTATAAAAAATATTTTGTTACAATTTTATACAGCAAGAACTAGAAATGATTTTGCATTATCATTCAAGCCCTTGGCAGTAGAGAAAGATCTATCACAACGGGCAGGACTAGTTATAGTCTTTTGTGTAAGAGTTTAAAAGCGCAAGTTTCAGTGCTAAATTAGTGCAGTGTATTTATTCAACACAATGGACGTTTTTTCCAAGCCTTAGACCTCTTCCAAGCTCCCAACCCCTGGGAGAAGGAATGTTGATCGGCCAAAGGAAACAAGAGGCGTTAACTCACGAGCAGACGTCCTCTCGAGCGTTCCCGTTGACATTCCCAAGAATGCTTGCCCTTGCCATGGGAAAGCAAAGAGCGTTGGATGTTGAGCAACTAACATTGCTGTTAGAGTCTTGCATTGCATCACATTTGCTGATAATAGCAATACTATAATGCTTACGAAACAACATAGACACGGTTTTTATTCCAGAGCGCCAGTCGGCCATGAGAACCCTCTGATGAACCGAACGTGCCGAGTGACGTAATGAAGATCGTTTTACGCTCGGCGTTAAGTCTTTCAGGACGCTCGGCGCCACGTCTTTCAGGACGCTCGGCGCCACGTCTTTCAGGACGCTCGGCGCCACGTCTTTCAGGACGCTCGGCCGCCACGTCTTTCAGAACGCACGGCACCTCGTCTTTCAGAACGCTCGGCGCCACGTCTTTCAGGACGTTCGGCGCCACGTCTTTCAGGACGCTCCGCGCCACGTCTTTCAGGACGATCGGCGCCTAGTCTATCAGGATACTCGGCACCTCGTCTTTCAGGACGTTCGGCGCCACGTCTTACCAGATCTTTGTCAGTAGAAGACACTGATGATCACTTTTCTCCTGTTGAATTTGAGATTCTCAGAAGGAGAAGATCCTTATTCCTTTCGTCCTTCAGTTGATTTAGAAACTCATGAAAGTTTTTATGATTAGTTTTCAAATTTTTTTTTATGCCTATTAAATCACGTTCGCCACCCTTTGAATTTACACGTGGTCATAAATGAAGCTTTAAGGATGATGGGAGACTGTATATAGAGTCTCGGAAGGACCAAGGAAAGACAGCTTTCTTTTTTCCTCTGAATAACCTGGCCTCTAGATCTTGTATCTGGGGTACGAGATTATTTTTATTATTATCTCTAGCCAAGCTACAACCCTAGTTGGAAAAGTAAGATGCTTTAAGCCCAAGGGCTACAATAGGTAAAAATAGCCCAGTGAGGAAAGGAAATAAGGAGTTAAATAAATGATGAGAATAATTTAACAATAAATCATTCTTAAAACAGTAACAAAGTCATAACAACGTCTAAAACAGAAATGTCATATAGGGTGGAGGTCTAGCCACGTTAAGGTCGAGGACCTTGTGGCAGCCCCACAGAGACTGTTACAGCCCCCTGGGTGGATTGCTGAGTCTCTCAAGGAATTCAGGTAAATGAGGCATATAAACCCATGAATCCAGCTTCCTTATCAGGTACTCCAGGATAGCAAGGGTGGAGGTTTAACCACGTTAAGGTTAAGGGCCTTGTGGCAGCCCCACAGAGATTTTTACAGCCCCTTGGGTGGATCAATGAGTCTCTCAAGGAATCCAGACAATGGGGCAGGATAACTTTGAGGTCCGTGCTATTCCTAAAGGATGGATGCGAAATCTTTTTCCTAGTGAAACCTTCTTTGTTAGTATCTCTGATAAGACCTCTCTGCAAAACAATCTTTGCAATATCAAATGTCTCTCTTTTGGGAGATGGAGGATTTTATCCGGTCCTGGATGTAACTGCTCTCAATGCCTTCGTTCAGAAGTCAAAGTTCTCCATGGAGACATTGAAATCATGAACTATTTAAAGTCTCATGTCAGCCTGGTCACAAGGCGAAGCAGAGTCTGACTGCTTTCGCCTTCAGGCAGTAGAGCCAGACTGCATAACTTCTGGCAATCTTGGGAGAAGAGGGGAGCAGACCTTTGGTCAGTACATCTTCTGAAGGAGGATTACAATTTCTTTTCATAGGGAAACCTCCTTTAGTTTTAGCTCCAATAGATCTCTCTCCCAAATCTAGAGAGGAGTTTAGGAGGCTGGTTTTGCAATTAAACTTTTGCTAATGTTGCAGAATACTGCACTCAAGACATTAGAGCCTCCCTGTATATGGATGATTGACTTGTCAGAGCTCTTTCTTACGATCTTCATGAAGGATTTTCAGATAACTTTGAACCTTTCAGAAGAATTGCTTATTCCTGTCAACAAGACGAGTCTCTTCTGACACCAGGACGCTTAGCACCACGACTTATAGGACGTTCGGCGTCTGGATCTGTTAACCTCTCGGCGCCACGTCTTACAGGAAGTTTGGCGCCACGTCTCACAGTAAGCTCGACTCCACGTCTTTCAGGATGCTCGGAGCCTCGTCTTACAGGAGGCTTGGCGCCACGTCTTAAAGAACGCTCGGTGCCTTGTCTTTCAGGACGCTCGGCACCACGTCTTTCAGGATGCTTGGCGCCACGTTTTACAGGAAGCTCGGTGCTACGTCTTACAGGACGCTCGACACCCTGTCTTTCAGGACACTCGACGTCGGAGATCTAGAACGAGGCATGATATTAAACATGAGAGCCTCAGACTTCGTGGTGACACTAGTCGAATCGAATGTCGAGATCAAGGACGCCTTAGTTCCGATCTCTTTGATCACAAAAGTTTTTTGTCAAGCGTCTAGCATTAGTACAACGCGGTGACATAGGCGGTGATCTGGGCTTCCTTGATGCCAGGGGTCAGGCCCTTAATAGATGTATCCTGATAAACACAACTTCACTAGTTCCGTTAGATCTGACACCATCACAGAAAATACTTTATTTAAGGATGGTGATTCAGAGTCAAGTTTTTTTCAGGCTTTTACGTCTCCTCTTAGAACAGAGGAAGCCTTCTTGAAACTGCAATCTTTCTAAAGATACAGAAGTGTTCTGCGAGGAAGTGGATGAGTATGTTGGGACACCTCTCCTCTTTGGAAGGGGGTTTTTTCCCTGGGAAGATTGTTTCTTTCTTTGTGACCATTGTTATGTCATTTTTCATCCTAGTTTTCCTGGACCAGGGTTCGATTCCCGGCCAGTCAGAAGCTAGAAGCTATGGTCCTTATGTGAGTTATATTTATTCTCTCCATTTCAACCTTAATCATTTTGGGATAAGGAGAAGGTCTTGAGTCGATATGCATCTCTTTTAGGATGCCATAATAAGTTGCCTTCAGTGGTGGTTCGATCCAGCCAAACTTCCAGAAGGTCACCCCTTTTGAACAGAGGATCTTAGACCTTCTATTGTGTCTCGTCGCCTAGGATTCAGGGTGGGACCAACACTAGACAGCTGGAAGCTTCGGGACTTTGGATAGAGGATCAGAGGAGCTTCCTCATCACCCAAAAGAACTGTTGGGAGTCCAGTTGGCTCTCAAAAGCTTTGAAGGATCAGTTTGGAACAAAGTGGTGCAGGTGTATGCCGATCACACCACAGATTTGGCTTTCATTGCCAAGCAAGACGGAACCCACTCGAGGTTCCTTTACGGGACTTGGAGGAGTCTTCTCATCTGGGCTAAGGAGAATGTTTTCCTTCTAACAAGGTTCTTTCAAAAAGAAAAGAACTTATGGCAGAACAGTCTCAGCTGGAGAATGGACACTCCATCGGGAAATCTGCAAGAATCTGTGGCGACTTTGGTGTCGTTCTTGTATAGTCCTATTCGTGACTTAACAAAGAGACTAGAAACTAACTGCTCTCCAATGCCAGATCTCGAAGCAGTCCACATAGACACTTTCCTGTTAGTCTGGTCCAATCTGGATGTGTATGTTTTCCTCGTTCTATTTCCTTTACAAGGTGACACAAAACTTTGTGTCGCACGAAGGGACCAGGTGACCTTAGTGGCCGCCTTTTGGCCCTCAAGAGGATGTTTCACAGAGATACTGGAATGGATGGTTGACTCTCCTAGAAGTCTTCCATTAAGAGTAGTTTTACTCAAGCAACCTCTCTTGGAAAGTCTCCTTTCTAGTCTCCAAGCTCTTCTTCTAGCTACCTTCAACCTTTTGAAACCTCACAGGAATAGAGATTTTCGAAAGAGGCAGCTAAGTCTTTTATAAGAGCAATAAGAACTTCTACCATCATGATTTATCAATCCAAATGGGAGGCTTTAGAGAATGGTGCAGAGTCAACTCTGTTTTCTCTTCCAGTATCTCTACAACTCAGATTGCTGACTTCCTGTTTTACCCTATAAGGAAACTCATTTGTTCATCCTCTTCCATTAAGGGATACAGGTGTGTGTTAGCGACTGTTGTCAGACACAGTATCTTGGACCTTTCGATTGATAAAGTCCTACAGGAATTTCTCAACTTGTTTGTAACATCAAACAACCAGGATTTACCAGCTTGGAACCTGGACTCAATCCTGAAGTTCCTTATGAGTGACAAACTTGAGCACTTGCTTTTATCTTCATTTTTAGGACCTCTCGATGAAAACTATTTTTTTTAGTCTTGTGACATCTAAAAGAATCAGTTAATTCATACGTTTTAGTAAAACGTTGGCTTTCGAGATAACGAAGCTATCTGCTCATTGCAGTTAGGCTTTCTCGCCAGGAAAGACCGCCTTTCTCAACCTTGACCTAAGGCTTTTGAGTTTCCGA
>NC_090763.1:44778525-44781025 GCF_036898095.1 Palaemon carinicauda
CCACGTCTTTCAGGACGTTCGGCGCCACGTCTTTCAGGACGCTCCGCGCCACGTCTTTCAGGACGATCGGCGCCTATTCTATCAGGATACTCGTCACCTCGTCTTTCAGGACGTTTGGCGCCACGTCTTACCAGATCTTTGTCAGTAGAAGACACTGATGATCACTTTTCTCCTGTTGAATTTGAGATTCTCAGAAGGAGAAGATCCTTATTCCTTTCGTCCTTCAGTTGATTTAGAAACTCATGAAAGTTTTTATGATTAGTTTTCAAATTTTTTTTTATGCCTATTAAATCACGTTCGCCACCCTTTGAATTTAAACGTGGTCATAAATGAAGCTTTAAGGATGATGGGAGACTGTATATAGAGTCTCGGAAGGACCAAGGAAAGACAGCTTTCTTTTTTCCTCTGAATAACCTGGCCTCTAGATCTTGTATCTGGGGTACGAGATTATTTTTATTATTATCTCTAGCCAAGCTACAACCCTAGTTGGAAAAGTAAGATGCTTTAAGCCCAAGGGCTCCAATAGGTAAAAATAGCCCAGTGAGGAAAGGAAATAAGGAGTTAAATAAATGATGAGAATAATTTAACAATAAATCATTCTTAAAACAGTAACAAAGTCATAACAACGTCTAAAACAGAAATGTCATATAGGGTGGAGGTCTAGCCACGTTAAGGTCGAGGACCTTGTGGCAGCCCCACAGAGACTGTTACAGCCTCCTGGGTGGATTGCTGAGTCTCTCAAGGAATTCAGGTAAATGAGGCATATAAACCCATGAAGCCAGCTTCCTTATCAGGTACTCCAGGATAGCAAGGGTGGAGGTTTAACCACGTTAAGGTTAAGGGCCTTGTGGCAGCCCCACAGAGATTTTTACAGCCCCTTGGGTGGATCAATGAGTCTCTTAAGGAATCCAGACAATGGGGCAGGATAACTTTGAGGTCCGTGCTATTCCTAAAGGATGGATGCGAAATCTTTTTCCTAGTGAAACTTTCTTTGTTAGTATCTCTGATAAGACCTCTCTGCAAAACAATCTTTGCAATATCAAATGTCTCTCTTTTGGGAGATGGAGGATTTTATCCGGTCCTGGATGTAACTGCTCTCAATGCCTTCGTTCAGAAGTCAAATTCTCCATGGAGACATTGAAATCATGAACTATTTAAAGTCTCATTTCAGCCTGGTCACAAGGCGAAGCAGAGTCTGACTGCTTTCGCCTTCAGGCAGTAGAGCCAGACTGCATAACTTCTGGCAATCTTGGGAGAAGACGGGAGCAGACCTTTGGTCAGTACATCTTCTGAAGGAGGATTACAATTTCTTTTCATAGGGAAACCTCCTTTAGTTTTAGCTCCAATAGATCTCTCTCCCAAATCTAGAGAGGAGTTTAGGAGGCTGGTTTTGCAATTAAACTTTTGCTAATGTTGCAGAATACTGCACTCGAGACATCAGAGCCTCCCTGTATATGGATGATTGACTTGTCAGAGCTCTTTCTTACGATCTTCATGAAGGATTTTCAGATAACTTTGAAACTTTCAGAAGAATTGCTTATTCCTGTCAACAAGACGAGTCTCTTCTGACACCAGGACGCTTAGCACCACGTCTTATAGGACGTTCGGCGTCTGGATCTGTTAACCTCTCGGCCCCACGTCTTACAGGAAGCTTGGCGCCACGTCTCATAGGACGCTCGGCTCCACGTCTTACAGTAAGCTCGACTCCACGTCTTACAGGATGCTCGGAGCCTCGTCTTACAGGAAACTTGGCGCCACGTCTTAAAGAACGCTCGGTGCCTTGTCTTTCAGGACGCTCGGCACCACGTCTTTCAGGATGCTTGGCGCCACGTTTTACAGGAAGCTCGGTGCTACGTCTTACAGGACGCTCGACACCCTGTCTTTCAGGACACTCGACGTCGGAGATCTAGAACGAGGCATGACATTAAACATGAGAGCCTCAGACTTCGTGGTGACACTAGTCGAATCGAATGTCGAGATCAAGGACGCCTTAGTTCCGATCTCTTTGGTCACAAAAGTTTTTTGTCAAGCGTCTAGCATTAGTACAACGCGGTGACATAGGCGGTGATCTGGGCTTCCTTGATGCCAGGGGTCAGGCCCTTAATAGATGTATCCTGATAAACACAACTTCACTAGTTCCGTTAGATCTTCTGACACCATCACAGAAAATACTTTATTTAAGGATGGTGATTCAGAGTCAAGTTTTTTTCAGGCTTTTACGTCTCCTCTTAGAACAGAGGAAGCCTTCTTGAAACTGCAATCTTTCTAAAGATACAGAAGTGTTCTGCGAGGAAGTGGATGAGTATGTTGGGACACCTCTCCTCTTTGGAAGGGGGTTTTTTCCCTGGGAAGATTGATTCTTTCTTTGTGACCATTGTTATGTCATTTTTCATCCTAGTTTTCCTGGACCAGTGTTCGATTCCCGGCCAGTCAGAAGCTAGAAGCTATGGTCCTTATGTGAGTTATATTTATTCTCTCCATTTCAACCTTAATCATTTTG
>NC_090763.1:44791025-44793525 GCF_036898095.1 Palaemon carinicauda
GCGCCAAGTCTTTCAGGACGCTCGGCGCCACGTCTTTCAGGACGATCGGCGCCTAGTCTATCAGGATACTCGGCACTTTGTCTTTCAGGACGTTCGGCGCCCCGTCTTACCAGATCTTTGTCAGTAGAAGACATCGATGATCACTTTTCTCCTGTTGAATTTGAGATTCTCAGAAGGAGATCCTTATTCCTTTCGTCCTTCAGTTGATTTAGAAACTCATGAAAGTTTTTATGATTAATTTCCAAATTTCTTTTTATGCCTGTTAAATCACGTTCGCCACCCTTTGAATTTACACGTGGTCATAAATGAAGCTTTAAGGAGGATGGGAGACTGTATATAGAGTCTCGGAAGGACCAAGGAAAGACAGCTTTCTTTTTCCTCTGAATAACCTGGCCTCTAGATCTTGTATCTGGGGTACGAGATTATTTTTATTAATATCTCTTGCCAAGCTACAACCCTAGTTGGAAAAGTAAGATGCTTTAAGCCCAAGGGCTCCAATAGGTAAAAATAGCCCAGTGAGGAAAGGAAATAAGGAGTTAAATAAATGATGAGAATAATTTAACAATAAATCATTCTTAAAACAGTAACAAAGTCATAACAACGTCTAAAACAGAAATGTCATATAGGGTGGAGGTCTAGCCACGTTAAGGTCGAGGACCTTGTGGCAGCCCCACAGAGACTGTTACAGCCCCCTGGGTGGATTGCTGAGTCTCTCAAGGAATTCAGGTAAATGAGGCATATAAACCCATGAAGCCAGCTTCCTTATCAGGTACTCCAGGATAGCAAGGGTGGAGGTGTAACCACGTTAAGGTTAAGGACCTTGTGGCAGCCCCCTAGAGATTTTTACAGCCCCCTGGGTGGATCAATGAGTCTCTTAAGGAATCCAAACAATGGGGCAGGATAACTTTGAGGTCCGTGCTATTCCTAAAGGATGGATGCGAAAACTTTTTCCTAGTGAAACCTCCTTTGTTAGTATCTCTGATAAGACCTCTCTGCAAAACAATCTTTGCAATATCAAATGTCTCTCTTTTGGGAGATGGAGGTTTTTATCCGGTCCTGGATGTAACTGCTCTCAATGCCTTCATTCAGAAGTCAAAGTTCTCCATGGAGACATTGAAATCATGAACTATTTAAAGTCTCGTGTCAGCCTGGTCACAAGGCGAAACAGAGTCTGACTGCTTTCGCCTTCAGGCAGTAGAGCCAGACTGCATAACTTCTGGCAATCTTGGGAGAAGAGAGGAGCAGACCTTTGGTCAGTACATCTTCTGAAGGAGGATTACAATTTCTTTTCATAGGGAAACCTCCTTTAGTTTTAGCTCCAATAGATCTCTCTCCCAGATTTAGAGAGGAGTTTAGGAGGCAGGGTTTGCAATTAAACTTTTGGTAATGTAGCAGAATACTGCACTCAAGACATCAGAGCCTCCCTGTATCTGGATGATTGACTTATCAGAGCTCTTTCTTACGATCTTCATGAAGGATTTTTAGATAACTTTGAACCTTTCAGAAGAATTGCTTATTCCTGTCAACAAGACGAGTCTCTTCTGACACCAGGACGCTTAGCACCACGTCTTATAGGACGTTCGGCGTCTGTGTCTGTTAACCTCTCGGCGCCACGTCTTACAGGAAGCTTGGCGCCACGTCTCATAGGACGCTCGGCTCCACGTTTTACAGTAAGCTCGGCTCCACGTCTTACAGGATGCTCGGAGCCTCGTCTTACAGGAAGCTTGGCGCCACGTCTTAAAGGACGCTCGGCGCCTCATCTTTCAGGACGCTCGGCACCACGTCTTTCAGGATGCTTGGAGCCTCGTCTTACAGGAAGCTTGGCACTACGTCTTACAGGACGCTCGACACCCTGTCTTTCAGGACACTCGACGTCGGAGATCTAGAACGAGGCATGACATTAAATATGAGAACCTCAGACTTCGTGGTGACACTAGTCGAATCGAATGTCGAGATCAAGGACGCCTTAGTTCCGATCTCTTTGATCACAAAAGTTTTTTGTCAAGCGTCTAGCCTTAGTACAACGCGGTGACATAGGCGGTGATCTGGGCTTCCTTGATGCCAGGGGTCAGACCCTTAATAGATGTATCCTGATAATCACTAACTCCACTAGTTCAATTAGATCTTCTGACACCATCACAGAAAATACTTTATTTAAGGATGGTGATTCAGAGTCAAGTTTTTTTCAGGCTTTTACGTCTCCTCTTAGAACAGAGGAAGCCTTCTTGAAACTGCAATCTTTCTAAAGATACAGAAGTGTTCTGCGAGGAAGTGGATGAGTATGTTGGGAAACCTCTCCTATTTGGAAGGGGGTTTTTTCCCTGGGAAGATTGATTCTTTCTTTGTGACCATTGTTATGTCATTTTTCATCCTAGTTTTCCTGGACCAGGGTTCGATTCCCAGCCAGTCAGAAGCTAGAAGCTATGGTCCTTATGTGAGTTATCTTTATTCTCTCCATTTCAACCTCAATCATTTTGGGATAAGGAGAAGGTCTTGAGTC
>NC_090763.1:44858525-44866025 GCF_036898095.1 Palaemon carinicauda
TATTATTATTATTATTATTATTATTATTATTATTTTAATTTTTATTGTTATTGTTATCAATAATATTATTTTTAATGTTATTAATAATATAAATATTATTATTATCATTATTATTATTATTATTATTATTATTATTATTATTATTATTATTATTATTATTATTATTATCATTATTATTATTATTATCATTTTTAATCTTATTATTATTATTATTATTATTATTATCATTATTATTATTATTATTATTATTATTTTTATTATTATTATTATTATTATTATTATTATTATTGGTCATGTTATGATTATTTTTAAATATCATAATTAACATTAAGCCACATGGCCTACCGGAACTGCGTCACAATCGCACGTCATTCATTCCTAATTCTAGCATGTTCTCTTGCCTCTCTCAAATCTATACTCTTATCACCCAGATCTTTCTTTACACCATCCATCCACCCAAACCTTGGCCTTCCTCTTGTACTTCTCCCAACTCTTGCATCCATCACCTTCTTTAGCAGAGAGCCATTTTCCATTCTCTTAGCATGTCCAAACCACCCTAAGACATTCATATCCACTCTAGCTGCTAAATCATTTCCTACACCCGTTCTCACCCTCACTACTTCGTTCCTAACCTTATCTACTCAAGACACACCAGCCATACTTCTCAGACACTTCATCTCAAAAACATTTAATTTGTCTTTCTGTCACTTTCATTCCACACAACTTCGATCCATACATCACAGTTGGTGCCATAAATTTCTCATACAGAACTCTCTTTACATTCATGCCTAACCCTCTTTTCCTCACTACTCCCTTTACTTCCCCCAACACTTTGCATCCTTCACTCACTCTCTGATGTATATATACTTCCCTTCCACCATTTGCTGCAAGAACAGACCACGATTACCCTAAATGATCTACTTCCTCAAGTAACACCATTCAACATGACATTCAATATCGCACCACCTTCCCGTTTCGTACATCTCATAACATTACTCTTATCCTCATTGACTCTCCCCTTCCTTCTCTCACATACCCTTCCAAATTCTGTTACTAATCGGCCAAGCTTTTCTTCCGAGTCTACAACCAGTACAGTATCACCCGCAAACAACAACTGATTTACCTTCTATTCATGATCTTTCTTGTCTGTCAGATTCAATATATATATATATATATATATATATATATATATATATATATATATATATATATATATATATATATATTTTGATATATATATATATATCAATATATATATATATATATATATATATATATATATATATATATATATATATATATATATATATATACATACATATATACATTTATATATATATATATATATATATATATATATATATATATATATATGTGTGTATAATATAATATTATATATATAATACTATATATATTTATATATATATATAGATATATATATATATAGATATATATATATATATATATATATATATATATATTAATATATATATATGTATATATATACATATATATATATATATATATATATATGTATATATATACATATATATATATATTAACACATATATATATATATATATATATATATATATATATATACATATATATAATACTATATATATACATATATATATATATATATGTATATATATATATATATATATATATATATATATATATAATACTGTATATATATATATATATATATATATATATATATATATATATACATATATATATATATATATATATATATATATATATATATATGTATATATACATATATATATATATATATATACATATATATATATATATATATATATATATATATATGTATATATATATATATATATATATATATATATATATATATATATATATATATTAATATATATATATATAATATATCTATATATAATATAATATTATATATATATATATATATATATATATATATTATATTATGTATATATATATATATTATATATATATATATGTATATATATATGTATATATATAAATATATATATATATATATATATATATATATATATATATATATATTGAATCTGACAGACAAGAATGTGGATAAGTGTAATGTTATGAGATGTACGAGACGGGAATGTGGTGCGAGATTGAATGTTATGTTGAATGGATAGATACTTGAGGAAGTAGATCATTTTAGGTATTTGGGGTCTGTTCTTGCAGCAAATAGTAGAAGGGAAGCAGATGTACATCAGAGAGAGAGAGTGAAGGATGCAAAGTGTTTGGGGGAGTAAAGGGAGTGGTGAAGAAAAGAGGGTTAGGCATGAATGTCAACTCGTCCAACTTCGTAACACCTTTGGGTTTTATTTTAGATTTGCCTTTTTTGTTCCAAAATGATTTTAAACATCACAGTTCAATCAATAATTAGTAGTACACTAGTTTGAAACCACCAAGACATTTAATTGGGGCTATTTGTACCTTCTTTCCTACCATGACCTCATTACCGAATTGAGAATTTTTTGGAGGTGTGTATAAGGCTTGAATCGAACTCACATGTAATGGTACAGATGTAGCAGAAAACTACTGGGCCTTTATTGTGGCCGTTATGTACTAGTTCAAAAACAGTGTTAGCCTCTTCAAGGGTTCTCTTCTCAAAAATGCACCCGTGCCAGCATGGAAAATTGTCCTGTTTGTGAACCATTTCCTCCAAAAAAGCTGGGATCATGCAATGGTTATTCGCACTTTGTATTTTTTTACCAGGGCTAGTGTCGATTGTCGTAGTTTCTATTCAGAAGTTACGCTAAACTGGCTGTACAACCAGGAACCTATTGGTGGTTCGGACATTATCATGGAAATTGATGAAACCTTTTTTTGTGAAACGCAAATACAATCGTGGTAGAGAACTGAGCCAGATCTGACTATTCGGTCGGATTGAGCGTGTAACAAGGAAAAAAATTATTATTCCCCTTCATAGAGAAGGTCAGGATAGTAGTGCCGAAACTTTAATACCTTTGATATGGCAATATAATAAAGCTGTATCAGTCATCATGAGCGACGGTTGGGCCGAATACAAGACTTTGTCGAGGGGAAGGTATGTACACAAGGTCATCAACCATTTGGAGAACTTTGTAGATTCAAACAATCGAAGTATTCACATCCAGACGATTGAGTGTCAGTGGAGAAACTTAAAAGAATGGTCAAAGAGACCTGGCATGAAAACAGAATACTTTGATCAGTATTTTTCAAGGTATCTGTTCATCGAGTCATGTCCCAGGAATCCCATCCATCAGTTTTTCCAGGAAGCGGGAAAACTGTACAGACCGCACGGAAACCATCCCCGTCCTCCTGTTTATGACTCCGACGAAGAATCAGCTGTGTAAGGTTAGTTAACTTTTCTCCTTTGTGTGTATATTAGACTTCCACGTGTCTTCATCAATTATATTAAATAATAGCCTCACATTCCTCCCTGTTTTGATTATATTGGCTTTAAATGGATAAATGAAAGGAAATGTTATTTGCCGAACCCGACCTGACCCTGAATATACCGTCTTTCCAAGTTTCTTCTTCAATTTACGGTAAGTTAAATTTTCAAATAATACGTTCCCGTTTTAATTATCCTACTATATTTCCACGTGTCTTCATCAATTATATCAAGTAAATGCCTCACATTCTTCCTCTTTTTATTCACATTGATTTTAAAATGGATATATGAAAGATTATGTCGTTTACGAATAATCAAACACTAAGCTAAATATTCAATCTGTGTGATTGTAGATCAATAATGGTTATACGTTATTGCAGACCCTTCTCCTACCGCCATCTCTCCCACCGTTGCCGATCACGATATGTCCCACGTTTCTTCGTCAGTTTATGGTAAGTTATATCTTCACATAACTCGTCCCCGTGTTTAATTTACTGATTTTTTATAATTATAAGAAAGAATATGGGTGTGTATGTATGATACGGACATATGTATGTATGAAAGTTAGGAATACTGTCGTCTACGGCGTAAGCCTCCCCCCGCAAGTCCTTTGAGAATTAGAATACGGTTTATTAAGGGTTATTATTTTTTTTTTAATTAATCCAAATTTTTACCTGTATATTGGCCAGATAAGATTGGGTATTGTCTCAAAATTGTTTCCATATATGATATTGCTGTGGTATCTGGAAACCCAATTCAAATATTTACCTCTTTTTCTACATGTTTTTGATACTGGATTTCTTACAGAACACCTGCATTCTTCAAACTTCGAATTATGGTCACCTACAATACTTCCTGGTTCTCGACTGTTATATAAGGTAAGATCCATTTTATTTTTACTGGTTTTATTTGACAACGACGATATTCGTCTCCCAATCAAAAGTGAAGATGTTCTGTTCAAACTTAACTTGTAAAAGAAGTGAAACTTAGACTTTTTTGAATTAGTGTTCCGTCGCTGATATAATTGAAACAAGTTCGCAGTGGTGTTTATCTCATACTGTATAGTACAGCCAATGGTGAAATCAGTTAAAGTCGTGTTTCATTTTAATGCTTGTGTCGGAATAGGTATCCCGTGTTTTCTCGATGTTACGGGTTTCTTCGTGAACTTAGTGCATTCTTCGGTTGTTGGAATCTGGAGTCCCATAATGTAGAAAAACTGTCATATGACGAAATTTTCCGTTGGGGGGATGTGTGGTTGAGTAAGAATGCCCTTTTCTCGTGTTTTCTCGACATTACGAATTTCTTTGTGAACTCGATGTTTTTTTGGGTGGTAGCAACCGGTAGTCCCATATCGAAAAAAAAAACCCCAATTGCCATCATTTCCTGTGGAGAAGGGGGGGGGGTGGCACGTAAAAATGTCCTTTTCTCGTGATTCTCTTGCTTTTTTTTTAAATCTAGAGTTAAATAGCTCAAAAAACTGTCTATTCCCGACATTCTAAAGCACCAGAAACGTTCAAAACACCTAAAATTACAACATATTCCGCTTGTATAAGCCGAAAAAACTATTGTTTTCATGTGAAAATCTACCCAGCTTTGTATATCTATCCATCAGTTTTGGTGTGCCGTGAGTAATCATTTAATCTTTTGCAATGTAGTAAATGTTTATGCTAAATCTCAAATAGTGTTGGATTTTCTGTTTGCTGGCTATTATTTCCATATTGCTGTTAATGTTTAGATATTGCTATCTAAACTTTTTGAATAGGTTATGCATAATCCACGTCGTGTAAAAGAGTTGAACGTAATACTTCATGAGCACTTAAATTCAGAGTAACTTGGGTCCTACTAGAGAGCGCCCGGGAGCATCAGCAAAAGTAAAAAGAGCCCGGGAGGGAGGCGGGAGGGAAATAACGCCCGGGAGACGTAAAATGAGCCCAGGAACTGAGTTACTTTGTTCACGATGGCTCTCCTAGCCAAATTATTTTAATTTTCCGGTCAAATTCGGCCAGTTCAATCAGTGAAATCGACCAAATTCTACTTGTATGAAATCTAAGAAATATTATAATCATGATGAATATTTACTTGATGATAAGTGAATATTGAGACTGGTATTCATTCATGATAGTGTTAATCCAAGGGCACTTATTTTCTTTTAATTTCATTGACACACATCTTACGTTTTAGCATAACAATTAACAATTTCGTAACACAATATATATATATATATATATATATATATATATATATATATATATATATATATATGTATGTATGTATGTATGTATGTATGTATGTATGTATATATATATATATATATATATATATATATATATATATATATATATATATATATATATATATGTAAATCTCTCTCTCTCTCTCTCTCTCTCTCTCTCTCTCTCTCTCTCTCTCTCTCTCTATATATATATATATATATATATATATATATATATATATATATATATATATATATATATATATATATATATATATTTCAAATAAGTCATATATCTTGTTGCATTAATTTCTGGATTCTCTTAACGACTTTGGGATCAGAGTCTAGAGGTGAAATTTCTCAAAGACAATAACATCTGACCGGCCGGAAATTAAACCCGGGTCCAGGATGCTTGTATGACAGTGAATGTACCATTTAGCCCCAAAGAAAGATGAAAGTCAATGACAAGTTTTCTGTATATATACCTGTCGAATTCAGGTTTTTTTTGTACTTTTAATTGAAATCAACCCATCTTCACCATAGTAGGTAATGGGTAGGTAAAAACTTGGCATTCGATTATTGATAAATTTTGCACATTTAAACGTGTTTTATCATATTTCAAATAAGCAATATATTTTCATACAATAATGTCTGGATTCGCTTACCAACCTTCGAACCAACGTCTCGAGGCGAAATCACTTTCAGACAATAGCATCTGTCAGACAGGAAATCGAACCCTGGTCCACGATGCTTGTATGACAGTGAACGTACCATTTAGTCACAAAGAAAGATGAAAGTCAATGACAATTCTTCTGTACATATACCTGTCGAATTCAGGTTTTTTTTTTTTTTTTTTTTTGTACTTAGAATTGAAATCAACCCATCTTCACCATCGTAGCTAATTGGTAAGTTTGTAACTTGGCATTCAGTTCATGATAAGTTTTGCACATTGTAACGTATTTTTTTTTTTTTTTCATATTTCAAATAAGCCATATATTTCAATACATTAATGTCTGGATTCTCTTACCGACCTTGGAACCAGAGTCTCGAGGTGAAAATACTCATAGACAGTAGCATCTGACCGGCAGAGAATTGAAATGACCTCCCACATCAAATTGTCTGTTCATACTCTTCATACAAACCTTTTCTTCGTTTGTCCTTGACTCGTAGTCTCCATGCCTTCTAGGGAAAATATCCTTAACTTGCCAATCCTTTTCCTCAAATATCTGACTTGTCCTCCGTCCATTTCCTCCCATTATTTCTCTTTTTCTACTAAAATTTTCTTCAGTCTTTGCACTTTTCGTCCAAATACCATTTCGTACGGGCTACATCTCATGCTTTCTTGATAAGTATTACATACCTCGAATAACATCAGCGGTACTACGATGTCCCATTCATTATTTCATTGCAGAACTTCGTTAAAATACTTTTCAACGTTTGATGAAAACTCTCTAATGCACCTTGGGTCTCCAGAGGATAAGCAGTTGATATTTGTTGTTTCACGTCCAATAGTTTGATTACGTCTTAAAATAATTTTGACATGGAATTTGTTCCTTGGTCACCTTGAACAATTCCCGAAATACCAAACATAGTAAAAAAAATCTAGTAACTTCTCGGCGATTATTTGGGCACTGATGTTCCTGATGTTTATGGCTTTTGTGTGTCTTGTCACTGGACACATCAAGGTTTATATATATATGTGTGACCTTTATTCGTCCTTGGTAAAGGTCCCAAAATGTCAATCATTACCTTGGTGAAGTGTTCTCCTTCACAATTTTATCAGGTGTAAGGGAGCTTACTTAATGTTCTCGTTCGGCTTTCCAGTCATCTAACATACTTGACATGCACGGCAAAACTGGCTCATGTCCTGATGCAT